>NW_024100783.1:0-95191 GCF_016161935.1 Mauremys reevesii | reverse complement strand
GTGAAAAATTATAGAAAGCCTAGCCTCAGAACAGAATGAGAGAGACTACGAGTAGTTAGTTCTCCTGAGCTACTAATCAAAGGATCCAAAGCTTTAAACTAATTAAAACTCTCTCTTTTTTGGGGGTAAAGTGGCTTCTTATACTGAAGAAATAGAAAATGCTATTCTTCTGTTAGAGGCCCACACCTTCCCTCCCAGACCAAAGCCCAGGTCCTAGACAGCACTTAAGTAATGCACATGCATAGAGATGTGGGAAAACTCACATGTAAAAGATTACACATGTGCTTAAGTGCCTTTGCAGGATCAGGACCTGAGACACATGTTGATCTCAGACACAGAGACAGGCCTATGGTTTCTTAATCGAGCACGTCTTTCCCAGAGTCTACTAGGGATTTCATTTTTGATACTGAGTGTTATAGCCAGGGAGCGCGTCTGATACGGGATGAAGTGGCAGTTATAAAGCCCCTAAGACAGATACAGGAATCTGGAGCTATCTCCAAAGCAACATTGGATTTAGAATCTAGTTTGGCAGCAGGAAAACCCATGGAAAAATCTCTCTCTTGTTCCAAAGGAAGTCAGCCTCCTTTTGGGGACAGTTTATTCCCAGGAAGAGCTCTCTGAATATCTTCAAGAAACTGCCCAGTCTGTGTGGCCTCACTACCTCCTCAGGGAAGGGCGGGGGCCAAAATATCACGTGACTAAGGTGATGACCAAGTCATCCACCCACAAGGAGCTAATAATGAATAGTCTAATCTAGACGGCTTGTACAAATGACTCGAAAGGCTGAAAATTGTTTAGCCAAACGGACTCAATGAATATTTATGACTAATGACTGTCATCCAGCCAGAAAGTTGGGTGAGTTCATTCGGACTTATGCACAGAAATAAGATCTTGACTCATATAAACAACTCTGAAGCTAGTGCAACCAAACTAGTTACTTCAGTCTTTCTCTTTTTTGTTTTGTTTGTTTTTTTGTAGAAGCAACAAAGTGAAGTAAAGTGGCAGCTAGCATAACACATTAGTGACTCTAGCAAGCTGCTATTTTGATCATGTCATGTAGTATGAGCTGCACTGTCATCTGAAACCACCGAAGCTGCCTGAAGAGTTTATTTGCAGTTACGCCTGGGCAACCTGCTCATCAGCCTATGGTATGGTAACTTCCATCTTTTGTTTCAAAGTTATACGTCTTTCATTTAAGGACAGGGATTACTCTCTCTACTCAAAAATGTTGCAGCTAAACAGAGCTCTGCTTGAGTGTGTGCGTCTGCGTGTGTGGAGAAGACAAAGGATTCACTGCTCTTGCTATGTAGATTCTGGCTTCCCCAGATCATGAGCTGTCCAGGACGGCAGTGGAAGCCTTCTAACTACTGCTCCCTCAACTAGAAGTTCCCCTTAAGGATGGGAATGAGTGGAGAGATCAGGTCTAGTGGAGCTCTTCTCACCCAACTTCCCAAAGCTGGCCCCAGTGCTCTCCCCTCCATGCTGGGAGTGAGTTGAGCATCGAACCTGGCCTGTGCACTGGTGCAGGATCTTTCTCTCTTTCAGGTGAATCCCCACTGGCTTTCAATGGCTCCTTTAAAGCAACCAAGTCTGAAAGTCTGCCACGTAGTGCATGAAATGACCCAGGAGCCCACTTGTTATCCTGCCTCTCAGTGTTCTAAAGTGTGTTCTAAGAAGGCGGCGAGAGCAGCCGATTATCTATCTTTTCCCTTCTCTTCTGCCTTTTTCTCTGCTGACACGTAAGTGTATCCCTTTGTGCAGAGTGACCCTGAACACCCATGTTCTCCCTATGCTGGAGTTCGTCAGGGCGGCAGGCTGAGAACAAGCATTTTTTGCAGTGGTAAGTGCCAGCACTTACTGCAGGTGCCCCAAATGGATATTTAGGGTCTTGGTACAGATTGGGTGACTGCAATGGGGTTTGCAAACATGCCGCACTGAACTGTGCTCCCTGCCCTGGATTGCACCAGGTGGTGCGTTCCTTGGCTCCATGGCAGCACTCAGTGAAGTTGGGAGTGCTCCTCACTTTGCAGGAGGCACTGAGCATTTGTAAGTTCAAGCCTCTTTACTGACTCATGGATATAATTTAAAATAAACAGACACAAAGGCTGAAGCTGCCCATCTGCCGGCAGTCTCCTGGGGAGGTAGGTGAAAGGAGCAGATTTCAATACTGTACATTTAAAAATCCCATTTCCCACTCCTTCACCCATTCTCTCCTCTTAGTTTCTTTATCATCATCTCCTTTCACCCTCTTTCTCTGTCTTCTCTTCCTCTCCACGTCTCTCTTCCTTTTAGCACTGGGTGATGCTCAGTAAGGGGTTAATCCTGTGCCTTTGAGGTAAATGGGAATTTTGCCATCGACTTCATAGACAACAGGATTGGGCCCCTAATTCTTCTTGCTCAAGGACACTAGATACACTACCTTTAGGGCAAAGTGCTCCCACTACCTTCAAATCCCAGTAAAGCCAATGGCAGTTAGGGGCACTGAACATCTTTCAGACAGACTGTAACTCGAGATAAAATCATCCAGTGTTAGAGTTAAATAAACAATAACTGCAGAGGACACGAGTCATTTAGAGGAGAGCTTGCTGAAATATTTTGATTTTTAATTATGTTTTCCATCATTTTTTCCCCAAATTTGATGAAAAACAAATGTGAAAAATGTCAGTGACAAGTCTGATCAGGAAGTGTGCATCCAGTGTTTCTGAGTATCTAAAGAGGTGGCTGGATTTTTTTGATTTTTGAAAAATAGAAATGATTTTTAAACTTTGCAATTTTGAAAGAAAAAATCACCATCAGTAAAGATTTGTAATTTAATTTAAACTGTTTTTTTCAAGCAGCTCTAATTAAGAGGTAACAAGGAAGGGAGAAAAAATTGTCTTCAGATGCTGGTAATTGAAAAAAGATTGAGAGATCTGCAAATTAAAAGCCTTTTGAGAAACAAGACACGGAATGGGGGGAAGAGAAATAGCTCAAAATTGATGTTGGATTTCAGCGTCTAGTCCTGAACAGAGCAGTAGCTGCCATGGAATTGTAGTAAACTTTTGGCCTGGGTGTCTTCATGGATAAAGCAACTTCTCCTCGTTACTAATGTGTCCTTTTCACATTGCCTGTCTTCTCTCCGTCCATGCAGTTCTGGAACAATGGTCAAGGGCAGTACGTCTCTTTTTGGCTAACTGGGAAAAGTGCTCATTCCCCAAAGTGGTCCCAGTGCGACTCTGCAATCATTTTCTTCCCGTCTACCTCATGTGACCAGCAACTGGCTGACCTGTGAGGGCCGGAGGTGAGAATTGCTGGTTCTCTAAACCTTTAGAAGAAATTGTAACGTTTAATTCTATGTGTCTGACACTCATTGTGATGATTGGATTTTTTTTTATGTACTTTTGTATTTATCAGAGTTTCATTTAAAACATCTAAAACCCAAACATTTATAATGTCACCACATCATGGAAATTCTGTCAGTACACAGTGTACATGGATTCTAGTTTTATGCACTAACGTGCAGATAAACATGGGATAGTGGCTTAAATTAATTCCTCCATTCAGCCCCAGTGGAGTTCCAGCAGGGATGAGTTGGCCTAGAATGCATACTAATCTGGGAATATTTTACCTGGTATAGTTGTGAGGTGCATTAGGATATAATCCTAAACCAACCCTCTGAGTCCGGTTCTTTAGGAAATATTGAGATAGGCCCATTCCTACAGTGGAACAAGTGAAGTTGCAGGCATTGGAAGTAGAAAAGGTGTGCCCATTGGATGATACTGAATGAATGAGTAGAAACATAAATTCTGTGTCTCATCTATGCAGCTCAAGCAGGCTATCATCAAAGCCCTTGGTCCCATGATGAGCCTCCTGCTACACAAAGAGGAGTATCAAGATCAGATATTTGAACACCTCTCTTGGCTCCTTGAGCAATATAACAAAACACTGATGTTTTCACGTCACCAAGGTGAGTACCACTCCTTAAGGTAACTGTCTATGTGTGTGCATGTATGAACTGCACAAGGAATTTGCTGCCAGTGGGGTTTCCTGGTTGAGACAGTGACTTGTTAGAAAATAAATATCCACACGAGTTCTGGGTTTATACACATGGTGAGGCAGGCAAGAAGATTTGTAGGTAAATGCCTCTTATGAAAAGCATCCTCTGTTTCCTGGGGAGGATGATAAGGAGATAAAAAACAAAACACCTGCCCCCCTCCCCAACAAGATCCTCCCTCATGATTTCCCAGTACATCCTGTCAACTCTGCGTCTCTCTTTTAGTTCATAAGCTCCCCAGAGCATGGTCTGCCATATGTTGTCTCTGGTCAGTACCAAGCCAATGGTCAATGGCTGAAAATTAATACTAAGGAGGCTTGAGGGTGATTGCTTTGGATTATGTAACTAGATGGATCTAAAGCATTGCCTGTCTATTTCACCTCCGTTCTATGCAGTGCTGTTGTAGCCATGTTGGTCCCAACAGCGCCAAGGTGGAGTGAGATAATCTAATTAAAGATATTGTCTCACTCCCTTCTCTCTCTATTTCATCTACCCTGAGTACCACATGAGCAAGAATTAAGGGGCCATATTCTGTCTTCAGTGTGGCTACACTGTTGTAAATGAACTCTTGAGACAGCTATAACTTCTTGGTAGTGATATTTACTCACCATCTCTGTTGGTTGAAGCTTTCTGGTATAGTATGTGGTCACTTTTGGGGTTGAAATACCCATGATTTGGTGGGTAAGTTTGCAGGTTGGACTTGTTTGATAGCATCAGAGCACTACAGACCTGTTTCAAGATCGTAAAATCTGTAGATGGCATCAGAGACATTCTGGAAGCTTGAAGCAGCAAAGGAGAAAAGTGTTTAGATGCAGGAAGGAATTCGATTGTCACCTTTTTTATCAATAACCTGGCAGAGGACATAAAACATCTCTGATAAAGTTGGAGATGAGATAAAAATTGGGAAGTGGTAAAAAATGGGAGGACAGATTCACAGAGATCTAGATCACTTGGGAAACTGGGTGCAAACAAAGGTGCATTTAAATATGGCTGAATGTAAATGTGAGCATCTAGGCACAAAAATTTAGGCCATACATACATGATGGGGGATGCTGTCCTGGGAAGCAGTGACTCTGAAAAAGATTATTCATCATGATCACCACAATCAGCTGAACATGAGCTCATGCTGTGGCCAAAAAAGCTGAAAAGCATAAAAAGGGGAATCTCTAGGAGGAGTACAGTGGTTATTTACCTCTAAATCTGGCACATGTGTGACTACTGTTGGAATACGGTGTCCAGTTCTAGTGCCCACAACTCAAAAAGGGTGTTGATAAATTGGAGAGGAGATTGAGAGAAGAGCCACAGTGATTAAAGGATTAGAAAACATGCCTTACAGTGGTAGAATCAAGGAACTCAATCTATTTAGTTTAACAAACAGAAAGTAAAAGGGTGCGTGATTGGGTTTAGCTACCCAACATTGGTTCAACACGGGATAATCATACTTTATGGGTTAAGGAGGCCATGGCCCCTCATCTCTGCTGGGCATGCTTCAGCTGGAACCAGGATATTAAGAGAGCCACTCAGCTCAGTCTGGGATGGCTGCGAAGAGAGAAGAGGTGCATTCAGGAGCAGTGCCAGGGTTTTGGCACCCTAGGCGCAGGGCGACTCTACCCATTTGCCGCCGGTCGCGGCTCGGTGGACCTCCGCAGGCGTTCCTGCGGAGGGTCCGTCCCACGGCTCGGTGGACCTGCCGCAGGCGTGCCTGCGGATGCTCCACGAGAGCCGCTGGACCAGCGGACCCTCCACAGGCACATCTGCAGGAGGTCCACCGGAGCCACCTGCCGCCCTCCAGGCAAAATGCCGCCCCTCCCCCAAATCCTGGCGCCTAGGCGACTGCCTGGCTCGCCTAAATGGAAGCATGGCCCTGGGTGCATTGGAGGCTCCTGCAGAGACTGCCAGTGCTCCAGGATTCAGAGGTCAGCCAGACTGTGGCTGCAACCGACCCCAACCGCCCAATGCCAGAGATGGAGGAGAGACCACAGAATTCCTGAGTGGAAAGTATCCTAGGTAGACTAAGCATTGATCCAGTTGAGGCACTGGGCTTTGACTTGGCGTGTTTTGGAAGGATCCCCGCTGATTTGGTGGCAGATACCCCTGTGGCAAGACAGGGCCCTGGGCTGGGACCTGTGGAATACATAGGACCCAGTGGAGAAGGGCTGGCCACTAGGCAACACTTCCCTGCTGCAAAGGTGGTTCTAATGACTCTGGCCACTAGGCCGCATTGCTCTGCTGCCAAGGGTGGTTCCATTGACTTTGGCCACTAGGCGCACTGCTATACCTAGAAGGGAGCCCTACAGACTCAGGCTGTTTGGCCGTGGACCCTCACTGAAGGGCTGCTGCGCTGATCCCAACCAGTAGGCTATGCTGCCATAGGAGTCAGGACTGCTGCGGTGGCTAAGGAGACTAGGCCAGCTGGGCGCGAGATCTACTTCATTTCCTCCACAACCTGGTACCACCCTGACGGGGTGGACCTATCCTGTGACAGGTGACTTCATGACAGTCTATAATATCTTACATGAGGGACTCATGTTTTATAACGGGCTCTTCAGTCTAGCAGAGAAAGGGGTAACTTGATCCAGTGGCTAGAAACTGAAGCAAGACACATTCAGACTAGAAATGTGGTGTCCATTTTTAATGGTGAGATAATTAACCATTACAACCATTTACCAAGGGCCGAGGCAGATTCTCCCTCACTGACAGTTTTTAAATCGAGATTGGGATGTTTTTCTAAAAGCTGTGCTCTGGGAATTATTCTGGGAAAGGTCTGTGGCCTGTGTTATACCGGAGGTCAGACTAGATGATGGCAATAATCTGTTTCGGCCTTGGAATCCATGAATCCCTCAATCTGCTTCAGTCACTACATATTGCTCCTGTGTGTGCCACCATCTGACTTTCACCCTCTGTTGCAGAGTCTGAGCCAGCTCTTGGAGGTCTCTGGTGAATATAAGATCCCTCTCCCTGACGGGAAGTTTCAAGCCATCTGCAGTGCTCTGCATAACCAGGTGAGGGGTGGTTTTGCTTGGATCCCTTGAGCTTAGGCACAGCAGATCTGAAGCATATTAACAATCCAAATCTATGAAATGATAGTGCAGAGCCTGGGGACTGCCTCATGCCTTACTGATTTCTGCCGGCTCAAAAGTAAGCAGGTAGTGGTCTCACTTTCTTGGCTAATATCCAGCTCAGTTTGTAAAGCAATTTTACCATAAGCCGATTATCAGGGGGAGTCAGAGTTGTACAGTAAACACTGTGGCTGTGTCTTGATTCGATGAGCTCTGCCGTTCAAAACACTTTAGCTTCTCTCATCTAATGTATTGGACATTGTGTTTGATTCTTGCTGTGCGTTCAGTACCATCCACCTGGGGTTCAGACCTCTAGTTGGACAAGTAGGAAGTGGAAGCTTAGAAATTAATTGAACATTTTCTTTTCAATTGCTTCTGATTAGTTTTTCTTTGACCATTTCCCTTCTTCCCACAGATCTGTTCTCAAGCTAGGCCGCTCAGCATGGAAAATCACACAGAGCTGGTCCATTGTGTAGTTCAACTAGGTAAGGGGAAGAAACTCTGAGTTACACAGTAGTTTCCTTGTAACTTCCTTACCTTTGTAAGGTATGGTAACAATAAGAGTTCTGTCATCAGCGAGGACGTGATTTCTTCCCTTGCAGCCCGTTCTTCTCCAGAGGATCTGATAGCCTTTCTGCACTCACAGCTGAAGATTAAGAATGAGGCTGTTTGTGTGACCTCTTTGAAGCTGCTCAGAGCTATTGTTGATGCTGACTGTAAGTAACACAGGAGCAACTGTGCCAGCTGCCCTCTTGGCCGACATGCTGAGGGTTGAGTTGGGGACGTCCAGGGCAGGGCCGGCTTTAGGAAGTGCGGGGCCTGATTTGTGGGGCTTGTACTCTCCGGGCGTGCCCTGAGACTTCGGCTGCACTTCGGCGGCGGGTCCTTCACTCGCTCTGAGTCTTCAGTGGAACTTCGGCAGCGGGTCCTTCACGTGCTGCCGAAGACCCGGGCAGTGAAGGACCCGCCGCTGAAGTGCCGCCGAAGACCCATAGCTGCCGGGTGAGTAAAAATTTAAAAGGTCACTGGGCGCGGGGTCCTGTTATGTGCAGGGCCCTGTCAGGCACGGGGCCCAATTCAGGAGAATCAGAGGAATCGGCCTAAAGCCAGCCCTGATCCAGAGCTAAAAGCATGAGCTACTATAGATTGAGCTAAAGAACCAAGGCTTTGTAGGCCCGGCAGGGCTGTAACAGACTCATCACCTCTGCAAATGGGGCACAGAATCTCTATAACACACAGTCACCAGTGGTCTGGATATCCACTAAGGGGCAAAATGCTGCCCTAAGTTACCCCCCTATGGCCACACAGAAATCAACAGGTTCAACTAAGTGCTGAATGTAGCCCAAGATATTTTTCAACTTCAGATACAGAAGTTGACTTGGGGCTAATGCACATTAATGATAATCAAAAATAAAATAATACCCTGACTTGATAATCGTCAGTATTAGACACTGTAGACTAGATTCTGAGTTCTGTTAGACTGTGTTAAACACAGATTGACCTCAGTCTATCTAATTCTTTTATACTATTTCCATCATGGCAGCATGATGGCACTATTTATAGAACTGGAATTACTTTAGATTTACACTAGTGTAACTCAGACCAGAGTCTGGTCCTATGTTTTCCCCATTGATTCTGTGTATGAGAGAAGCTTGGTATTATTCTTAAATAGGGCCTTTTGAAATCCGGGATTCATTCCAATGTGGAAAGTGAGTGTGTGGATCAAAGAAGTACTGTACACCTCTCCTTATCTTTCAGTGCCTGAGACAAGACTGAAAAAGTGTCTGATTGTGAAGGCAGTGAAATCCACTTTCAGTGATCAGAATGCTACGGTAAGATTGTGTGGAGCAGTGAAATATTTCAATTTTTTCAATGATATGGGATGAATGGACATCTGGGTGGAGCTTTCATTCAGATCCAGAGGAGAGACTGCAGACTAGAGAAGGCATGTCATTGTCCTGACTGTGTTAAATGGATCCATGTTTATAAGCCAAGGAGATCAAATCAAAGCATAAGGACTCTCATATTCTATCTCCTATTTCAGGCAGAAGGGATAACAATAACTCATGTGTGTCATCTCTACCCTTGCAGGTGAGGAAGGCAGTTCTTCATTTCATCCAGAGGCTGCTCAGCTTACAAAGTGTGGAGAACTGTGCAGCTTGGGATATGGTAGCACATGTTTTCACGGAGTTCAGTGTGTCCACCAGCAAACTGGTAAGGAGACTTCTTAACACTTAAGACTCGGTCCTACCATTCTTGCATGCTGACTGCTCCCCTTGCCTTCAGTGGGAGTTTTGACTCAAGGACAACTGGACTGAAGGATTAGAGCCAGAATCTGATCAGTTATATTGGTGTAAAGTCAAGGTAACTCCACTGACTTTAGTGGCGTTACTCTGGATTTATACTAGTGTAACAGATCAGACTCTCACACTGGGTATTTACATCTAACAGAGTCATCTAGGTTCCTCAACCCTCTGATGAGTCATTGAAAATTCTGAAAACACCATTTTTCAGTGAAATGTTCTTGTACAAGGAAGCACATCTCTTTGTTTTCAATAGACTCTCCAGAGAACATAATGGTGCCCAATTCTGTGGCTGTTGAAGCAAACATAAACTATCAGCAAAATACCGAGGTTATGCAGGTTGCATCCCAGACTGTCAAGAGCCTGGAAAAGCTTGCTGCATATTTCCCTCACTACATGCTCTAATCTACATGTACTAGTTTAAAAATGTCTTCAATCCGTATTTCTATCCATGGACACAGCCAGAGGCTCCAGAAACTTTGTGCTCCATGATTGGATCCATGATCTGTATTAACATAAACAGTTCAACTTTACAGTAAGTTGTTGAAGATCTTAGCTCTGCCTGGCCCCTTTTCTTCAAAGTTGGAGCTTGTGGCAATACTCTCCAAGGGCCTTTTTTTCACACACACGCGCACACACACATCCATCTTAAGGAAGGCTGCTTTTTCTCCTCGGGCCAGTTTTGCTCTCCTTTACACTGAAATCAGTAGAGTCAATCAATATTTAGTCCGGTGTAAGTAAGAGCAGAATTAGGCTCATTGATAGAATCACACTCACTACACCCAGAATGACCAAGCTGGTTGGGGCATCAGAACAAACAGAGTGGATCCCCCTGGTTCTGAATATTGATTTCCACTGGGCAGAGTCTGAATGTTTTTCCTCAGAGATAAAAAGATGAAACAGTTTTTCAAATTTAAAGAAAATTAACCCTGTTGGGGAAACTCTTGTGTTCAGAGAATCATTCCCTTCACTTTAGGGTTTTCCTAAGCCTGGGATCTGACCCACCAGTTAAGAGTTTCCATTATTCTCTTCCCTTCAGATGTTTGTGCACTTCCAGTGCAATATAAAAGCAGGCATAGGTCAATGTTCATGATGGCTTTGTAAGAGAAGGACACTGATTCTCTAGCCAGTGTCTTGCTACTAGCTAATAAGTTCTATAGAGCTGTCTCACAGCAGGGTACAACACTTCTCACCCAGGCTATTCCGGAAGAAAACACGATCCAAACCCTGTGCACTGACATCCTGCAATGTCTGGACACCTCGGTCACTGGAATGACCCAAGTAAGTGACCTGTTGCTACTGCTTCTTGAAATAGGGACGTTCTTCCTTATCTTCCTTGTACCTCCCCACAAGGAAGCTTTTTGCACAGTCAGCATAATGGAGGAACAGCATGTCAGATTCATGTCAGGGATGTGACCCCTTCATCATGGAGTAAGTGGTTCACATTAGAGAAAAGATAGAAAGCAACTGAACTGGAAGGAATCATGTTGCAGAGATCTTCTCTTCATTCTTTCCACTGTCTGAGTGCAACTGCCCCTTAGGTCCCCCAGGGGGCTAAGCTACAAGCTACATGAGAGGGAGGGATTCCGACAGCAGGATATTGGAGGTGGGGGGATGGAAATAGCTGCGTACTGAACAGTCTCGCTCTTCTCTGCAGGTGTTATGGCCAAGGCTTCTCGAATATGTGGTGCCAGTTCAGTACACTGGTACTTTGAAGCCTCTCTGCAGATGCCTTAGGGAGCTGAGAAAAAGCAGCAGGAAGGAGAAGAAGCTGCTTGCCTTGACTACGGTGGACCAGGTTTATAACAGAAACTCTTTCATTTATGCTCTCCAGGCACACTACGCAATGAACAGGTTCAGTCTGCTCCAGTTCTCTCATCTGCAATGAGAAGGCTAAAATGAGGATGGTCTTGTGATTACAACATGGCCATGGGATGGAGCTAGGAAATGTGGGTTCTGTTCCCAGCTTGCCACCAAAATTCTGATGTGACCTTGGGGAAATCACCTGATCTTTCTCTCTCAGCTTCCCCACTTGTGAAATGAAGGAGTAATTAATGGCAACCTCATAGAGGTGCTGTGAGATGGAATTCATTCATGGCTGTAAAGCATTTTGAGAAGCTCAGACTGAAAGCACTATGGAAATGCAAATTATGATCAGCTGCATTCAACATTGGTGGGCATGTTGGAAATGGCTAGGTGAATAACATCAGCAGGACTCTCTGAAAGTCTGGCAGAATTCATGATATTCTCTTTCTTTCCCTAGTGAAACTCCCTACACCCCAGGGGCTGCTGGCACGACTCCTGGTGAGTAGACCATGAGAATAGGTTTTCTGTGGAATGTGAAGTGGGACAGTTAACTATAAAAATGGGTTTTCTAGCTAGATGCTTGTAGACAGGCTGAGGAATGTGTATGATTTGGATCTCTCTGTCTCTGCCCTCTCCTGAGACGCACTGTTCTGCATCCTCGTACTAGCTAGAATGCTTTCTTCTTCAGGAAGGCACTGCAGTAGAATCAACAACTCTATTGTATGGTCTCCACAATGAGAGAGTCTGAACTATTCCCTCCTTCAGGAACAAACTGGTATTGTGCTGACCAAACTTAGCCTGTTCTTTCTCTCTCGCTGACAGGTAGTAGCCTCGTCCCCTTATGCAGGAGAAGGACACGGATGTGCTGCCTTGCAGTTACTACAGGCCCTGCACCAAAATATCCATGTAGCAGTGGGTGAGATGTGGGGAGTAAAGATCCCATCTCTGCTGCAGTACATTGAAGGTAAAGTGCTAGTTAGGAGGAGTGCGATCCATGGAGCATAGAAGGGAAGCCAGAAAATGCAGCTTCGTATCGACACGTGTTGTGCCATTCCTGTTGCAGTATGTGGGAACAGTGGGGAATTGAAATTGGGCTTCTAGGCCCTCACTTTTCCTTCATCTGGATAACTGTGAACCACTGGGCTAAATCTAGAGTTAAACCACTGAAGCCAATTCAATCCGGGCAGAATCAGGCCAGGAAGGTTTCAGCTGAATGGAAATTTTACAGCAGTTCCCCCCACACCTTTGCTAGGTTAATGTTTGGGAAGGTGAATTACACGTGAAGTTGGAGGTTAGTGAAATATTTTGGGGTTCCATATATAGTCTGATTTTGCAAACTGAATGTTTCTGAAAATTAAACCCCATGTTTACTTTCAAGGGTGATTCAATTAAAAACCCAGAGTTTTTCTTTCTGTAAGGAAACCTGAGCCATAAAAGCTAGGTTGGCCAAGTGGGTGCCCATGTAGACTCTAGGTATTGTGGGCCTAATAATGTCTTTCAGCAATTTTACAGTGGTATGAATCTATTGACCTCCTCAGTCAGTGTAGCTGCATCTACACTATGGGGTTATGCCAGCAGAACTCCAATGACGTGGTTGTGCCAGTGTAGTCTCTGTGGAGTATGACAGACCCTACGTGGAGCACAAACCCAATATGTTTCTGATGAAGGTCAGACCCCACAATGTTCAAGTGGGTTTGATAGTCAAAAAAAGATTTTAAAAATGAGCTGTATCTTCCCTAGTTGTTGCTGTACAGAGTCCCCAGTACTGCCTTGTGCCGACATTAAAGAAGGGTAGGTTAGAGCTGGACATTCAGAAAGGGCCAGATTCTCAGCTGATGTAAATCAGTATAATTCCATTGACTTCAGTGAAGCTACACCGATTTACATCAAGTTAGGATCAAGTCCAGAATCTTTTATTATGCAGGAAAAGTTTGTATTCCCATTAAACCCAGTCTTCTGATGTGCTGAACAGTTTTCTGAGATGCTAAGTACCCTCAGCTCCCATTAAAGTCAAAAGGAATTGGGAGTGCTCAGCATCTCACTCCTGGTGGGTTGACTGACCCTGAATAAAAATGCCAGCAGGGTACATAACATGATACTTTCTGTTGGTCCAACAAAGAACGTTGGCGTAGGTCCCATTTAGCCTTGAAAGCCCAGGCATGTTACAGCTTGGCAGAGCAGGGGTTTTCGAAGGACTGATTGCAAAGGAGATTCCTGGGACGACTCTTCTTGCTAACCTAGCTGACATTATTGTTTTGCCTCCTGCTTCATAGGAAACACAGAGAATTCCCTGGACCACGCGCGGTGGGAGCAGATGCTGCTTCAGGTACAAGATGGCTTTCAGCTATATTGTCACAGCCCTCCTTCCCCCCTCCAAATGTATCAGCTGGGGAAAATATTAATGATAAACTATTCATTCTAAGCAGAGCTGGTCAAACCATTTCATTTGCAACTTTTGTTCAGTGAAAACTGGCCTTTTTTATTTTCATGGGACACTTTCAATTTTTTTTTTTTACACAAAACAAAACAAAACCCAACCCAACTGGAAAATGTTCAGTTTTTTTTTTAACTGAAGTTGATTTTTTTGGTTTTTTTTCATTTGCTTTCCTGTTTGTCTCCTTCCCCCTGCCTCCTCTCCCCCCACCCCGGCTTTTTCAGTCACAAAGTGGAAGAGGGGAGGAAAGGCCTGGGGACGAGGGATAAAGGGAAGGAAAGGGGGAAAACAAAGAACTGAATAATAGTCATTTTTTATTTTGAAAAGCAAAATATTTTTGTTTCTTTCACTTTTCATGTGTGTGTTGAAAAATCAAGAAAACAAAAAACTCCCACTTGCTTTGTGAAATGGACTTACCATTGTTCAACCAGCGCTAGTTATAAATAACTCTGCGTTACCACTGGGAACAACACACAACATAACCAGAAAACCAGCATGCTCATGGTGCTAATGCACCACTGGGGGACATAGAAAGGATTCTTTTTTTCTCTTTGCCACTCAAAAGAAAATTTGCTGTGAGAAACCCCAAAAGGAAAAGAGACAAGACAGGGTTTGGTGACTGTATCTCAGGGAGAAGCCTTTCTGCTCAGAAAGAGCTCTTTGCAGCCTCGTGTAAATCCAGACAAGGAACACTTTGATGGCGAGTGCTGAAAGTGAAAGGAAGGGACCTAGTGACAAATACGCCCCAGAAGGTTTGCAGTTCCATTTGGGGTTGGATTACACTCTGGAGTTCCCCATTCCAGATCCAGCCTCCTTTGAAATTCTTTGGGCTAAAAAATCAACTAAGATTAGGTTTTCTTGTGAGGTTTCTGAGATTTCCTGGCTGCTGTTCAAAATTAGGGCCTGAAACAGCAAAGTGCTGAAAGTTACTAACCTCTGGCTGACTTCAATGGGAGATGAGGGTGTGACTCCTGGTCCTTTGGGTGTCCACTGACTTAGGCTGCAGGATTGGGGAGGGATAGCTCAGTGGTTTGAGTATGGCCTGCTAAACACAGGGTTGTGAGTTTAATCCTTGAGGGGGCCACTTAGAAGTCTGGGGCAAAAATTGGTCCTGCTAGTGAAGGCAGGGGGCTGGACTCAATGACCTTTCCAGGTCCCTTCCAGTTCTAGGAGATTGGTACATCTCCAATTATTACCTTTGATTCCCTGGATCTGATCTCTATATAATCAAAGGGTGTCATGTAAAGCCTTTACTGGATACCTGTGTCACACGGCTCATCATAAGCATTGCACAGTGATTGGATGGATAATATATAAGGTGCTATGGTTCTATACTGAAATTGATGCTTTTAAGGTCTGTGAGTTCGGGCTGGTCACCAGAAAGTGATAAACAAGTTTCTTTCAGGCAGGAGACGCTTATCTGCCTGTGAGTAATTATTCACAGTGGATGCTAATCAACAGAGGAAAATTCTAATCAAGTGATTGTGAAGTCTCCAGAGGAGATTTGATACAAGAAAAACAAGCAAACAATCCTGTTTTCAAATGAAGACAATGGATGCGTGGAACTATATCTGGAGGTCCAGAGGTATCTGGCCCCAGGTATCCTTCATCTATTGGACGAACTGACAGCTCCTTGTCTTATGAATGGAGGATGATCTTTGGTCTGGGTGTTTCATGCTGGGAGAGAGATTTGGGGGAGCTATCCTTTGTGAGACAGGGGAATATTTGGTTATCTAAGTTCAAGCTCTAGAAGTGTGTTAGGATTTTATTTTTAAGTAACCATTTGTTTACATTAATTTTACTTGCTGCTTCTCAACTCTCTGATCTTTGTCAATTGAACTCTGCTTGTTTTCACTATAAATGTATCTAAGTGTGTGAAATGGAGCGGTGATGCTGAGGTGAAACTGGTAAGGTGATGTGTAGCAAACCTATGAATTCTGTGAGTGTCCAGTGGAACAGGGGCTGGACATTGTGGGGCTGCAGAGAGGGCTCGGCGGTTGGACTGTACCGATTGCTTATCTGTAGAAGGAGAGTGGAACCTGGATGGGGTGAGAAGGGCGTGCTTGTGTTTCCTGTGGCTGGCTGAGTCAGGAGCTGACACCTGGCAGGCACAGAGAAGGCTTTCTCATGCTAAGGGCAGGGGTAGTGAGGTACCTCACAACCCTGGGGACCCTCAGGAGGTGGCAGAATGGGTTCATAGCACTTCAGAGAAGGTGCCTGGTCCTTCGTAGTCCAGGGCCCTTTGCTCAAAGTTTACTAGACCCATCCTCCATCCACTATAAAATCACTCCTCAATGGTCAGATTTCTTGGCTCCATCTCATTCTCCAATTCACTGTTCATCTGGATTTGAGGACTGAGAGGAATCATCACACAAAGGTTAAAGAACAACAGCAGAGGAAATCTGGGTTGTCGATGTTTATAGTTCTCAATAGGGAAATAACCTTCCCATGACACCTGAATATTGGAAAGTTTACAAGAGAGAACAAGGAAGAAAAAAAACACCAAACAAATAAACAAACAAACCCCCACAACAACCCCCAAATTCTTGCAATTAACCATCTGCTTTAACTCTCTTCTTTTACACTCAGTTCCTAAGAACATCTCTGGGGATGATAGACGACAGTGCCTGGAGCAGCCAGATAAGCCTTGAGTTGAACCAGCAGATGGCCAGCTATGCCAGCCCCTCCCTTGAGAAGGTTTGTTCTCTGTTAAGGCTTAGTTTCTAGTTAATTTTCCTTGAAATTCTGATTGGGGGCTGCATAAGGCTTCTCTCAAGGCTTCATTACTTTATATTTTATTCTGCATATAAAATTTGTTTTTACTTGTTCCCTGCTCTCTTGCCCCCCTGCCCATCCAATATTTGCTTGGACAGGCTGCTCGTCTGTGCTGCATTGTTGGTTCTCTGGCTGGGCTAGATGATGGGATGTTTCTGCAGTATGAGTGCTTGGACTTGGC
Source organism: Mauremys reevesii (assembly GCF_016161935.1). Lineage (NCBI taxonomy): Eukaryota > Metazoa > Chordata > Testudines > Geoemydidae > Mauremys > Mauremys reevesii. The sequence continues at coordinate 78,600 of NW_024100783.1, read as the reverse complement.
TATCTTGTTCTTTCCTGAGTGTTGCTGAGCTGGGTCTGTACTGACTGGCACGTTCTGTTACTGGTATCTCAATGCCGGTCTCTTTCTTTCAGAGTTTCCTGTATAAGGCGCTAGGAACGTCCTTAGCAGTTTGCCAGGACCTGGTCCATATTAAATCCCAGCTTCATCAATTTTTGACAGCAACAGATTATATGGAAGCCCCTGAGAGACAGGTGAGGACCCTGTCCCTCTCCCCGCTTTACCAAGTAACCCCTGAATGCTCCCTGTGGGGCTCAGCTCTGAGCTGGCCTGGGACAGATGCTATTTTGCTTCATATCCTCTTCGTTGCTGTTTCACTCAGCCCCCGCTGCCCACGGATCTGATGCCTGACTGGCGCTTTACACTCCTTCAGCTGAAAGGAATGGACTTGTGGGTTAGATCCTAACCAGTATTTTTCTTGGGTGACAGGGAGTCATTTCCATCCTCGCACTCTCTGCTGAGAGCCACTTGGACCTCACCCTGAACGCACTTCAGGAGTTTGGGGCTACAGTGAGCAAGGTGAAGATTTCTGGGTTCATCAGCCGCCTGAAGGTAAAGGAGCCAGGGGGTTCTCTCCAACTTCCTCTCCCTCTATAGCAGGGGCAGCAGCCCCAGGGTAGTGTCTGCTCTGCTCAGCTCGCATTGTCCCCCAGTGTGTGCGTTCTACGTGATGCCTGCAGTTAAGCAGAGAGGAGCACACTCTGGAGCTGGGGTTCTCTCAAATGATTTTTATCATCTGATGTCTCATGGCTTGAGCGCCCCTCCCATGCACAATGTGTGGGAACTACCTTAGTTGCTTGCATGGAAAAGCATTTAAGGTATTTTTAGCATTTTTTTAATCCCAGTTAGTAGCTGGAAATGAGGAGGTGTTGCAAGCAACATGTGGCCAACCAACCTGCTTTAGGTAGACCACCAGTGGTCTACGGATGACAATTATGGAACCTGTGATTTAGAGCAGTGGTTCTCAACCTGTCCAGATTAGTGTACCTCTTTCAGGAGTCTGATTTGTCTTGTGTACCCCAAATTTCACCTCCCTTAAAAACTACTTGCTTACAAAATCAGGCATAAAACTATTAAAAAGTGTCATAGCACATTATTACTGAAAATTGCTTATTTTCTCATTTTTACCATATAATTATAAAATAAATCAACTGGAATATAAATATTGTACTTGCATTCTTTGTAGTCTGCTGTAAAACTAGGCAAATAGCTAGATGAGTTGATAAACCCCCTGGAAGACCTCTGCAGACCCTCAGGGGTACACAAGTAGCTCTGGTTGAAAACCACTGATCTAAAGGCTAGAGCAGGAGACTAGGCCTCTGGGCTTCCACTGCTGGCTCTGCCATTTACTCACTGTGCAGCCTTAGGCAAGACATTTAGCGCCTGATCTTGTACCCACCAGTGTCAATGACTAAGCTCCCGTGTACTTCACTGCTGTAGGTTCAGCATTTTAGGCTCTCTGTGTCAGAGTTACCTAGTGGGAATGATGGAGATACTAATATCTCCACGCCTCACAGTTATTATATTGCTTAAATACTTTTTGCAAGTGGTTTGAGATCTTTGGCTGAAAAGAGCTTTGCAAGTGCAAGCTGCTATTGCTGCTGTGAGGAATTCCTCGGTCAGCAGCAGATCAGAATTCCAAAGCAAAAGGCATCAGAAGAACTTTCTGATTGTCTAGGACTACCACCATGGGAGAAGAGGCCAGATTCACAGCACCCTGATGCTGACCTACAGCAGCGTGGCTGTCCATGCTCCAAAAGAACAGCTTCTCTCCCGAGTAGAGGCAGACATCACAAAGAACATCCTTCTCCATTACAGAGCCAGTTGTCAGGTAAGAGTTTTTGCGTGATAAGTGTCACATAACTCAAATTTAAACCTGTAATGGATGGAGCGTGAGCTGTCACATGTTGTATCATTTTTGTTGCTCTTCTTTGTATTCTCTCTAGTTTTTCTATATTCTTCTGAAATTCTGTAGACCCCAGCTACACAGTAATTCAGATGCAGTGACACTCAGGCTATTCAGAATAACACTCTAACTCCTCTCATATGGATGTGTATCTAGCTCTATCTTTTGCTACCCAAGAGAGACTAGTGCTAGCCTGTATTTAGTTGATTTGCTCACTACTTCCCTTACCTCTTATCTGTCGTCTTGTTTGTCTGTGTGCTTTATTTCTGTTCCCCAGGTGCCTGACTGCTGGTCCTGACTCTCATCTCAATGCAACCTCTCCACGTCACTTTGCCATTCAGTACTGCCTTGTCTAACTGAGACTCTCACTTAGGCATTGCCAAAAACAGTTGAACCAAACTGAGATCTTCCAGTAGTTCACAAATGCAAATACTACAGAGGATGGCCCCTGATATTGACCTCTGCAAAACACCCTCTCTGGATACCTTTCCTGCCTTTTGGAAGATTTAACAATAGTGATTTCTCTCTGCTCCATATTCACCAGCCAGGACATTTTGAGGATGTGTGTTATGTGGGACTATCTACATTGCTAATAGCTGTTTTGCATTTCGTTTTTCAGGTGCTGGGCATCACTGTTGCGAACAAGGTACATTCTAAATAATCTGCCCTCAGCTCTTGCATTTTCTGTACACAAGTTGCTTGTTTAAATTGCACAGAGCTTGGTTTCCTTGCTACATCAAGCAGGAGTCCTGGCTGCTCTGGTGTAAGTAGGCCTGGATTTATTTGATGAACCTGGGTTTTCTTCTTCTGAGGTGGGTGCAGAGCCAGAGTCCACTACCTTCTGGGGTCTGGGGACACCTCTCTCCTCTCCCGAGGCTAGATTTAATTCCTGATCTTTATCTTCTGGACTCTGGTTCTTCTCTCAGTTTCTCATCCACATCCTCTTGTTTCTCCTTCTGGATTATGTAGGACATGAACCTAAAATTAACCCTCATCCAGAATGTCATGGAGATTAGCTGTGCCATCTTGGAGACCAGAGACTCCCAAGAGTTCGAATTCTCATACAAACTGGAGCTCCTTGGCTACATGTTGGTGAGTGATTAGGAGCTTTGAGGACTGAAGTACAAGAGAGTTTGTTGTAATGTAATGAGACTGGTTTTCTGGGGAGATGATATTTTATCCATTGGCTGTGACTGTACTACTGCAGTCTCATGAGCTACCTGCATGGCACCCAGAATGCTGGGTCCACTCTGAGCTTGGCAGGGATGCTGACATATATTGTGGGCTGTAACTGGAAGGAATGGCTTGTGTCTTGTGAGTTCTCTTTCTGTCCTCTGTATAGCCTGCAGATGGCCCTACGGTCCATTTCTGAGGCAGAGAGCCTGCTGGGCACGGTGTCTGTTTATTCCAGGTCTGGCATATGGCCCTGTTTCAGGGTGTGAGAGGAAGGCCTCTCTGCCTTTCAAATCCATTTCCCATTTTTGATGTCCCCATTCATGCATTTCAGGACTTCATTAAAATGGAACCACTGGATTCCCTGACATCTCCAGTTCGCTACCAGGCAGTTCTTGCCATTGGACATCTGAGGTAGGCTATTTTCTGCCATATTTCCTGGCACTGTGATGCCTTCTTATTTGTTAATTCATGAAAGTCAGGTTGGAAGCAGTCTAATGCCTGCAGGGTTTGGCTCACCAGGGCCGCCCGGGGAGAGCAAATGGGGCAATTTGCCCCAGGTCCCGGGCCCTGCAGGGGCCCCCACGAGAGTTTTTTCAGGGCCCCTGGAGTGGGGTCCTTCACTCCGTGGGCCCTGGAAAACTCTCACGGGGGCCCAGTCTTCGGCAGCAATTCGGCGGCGGGGGGAACTTCCGCCCAGGGACCCACTGCCGAAGTGCTGGGCCTTCAGCGGCAATTCCCCGTTGCCGAAGACCCCAGGCCCCCTGAATCCTCTGGGTGGCCCTGTGGCTCACATGCTGCTCACCAGCAGGACTTCAGTTCTTAAGGATTTGAATGTGTCCATTTGGGGGTTTGTGCTCGAAAGACACAAGATTGGAGGTTGTGGGGCATGCAGTACAATGGAGCAGAGTTCAGATGGGGAGGGAGGTGTTTGGCTAGCTGGCAGGGGGGAGGAAGCTTGTGGGTTTCTCTAAAAGGAGATTTGAAGTTTTATCTTTACTTCTAGAGGAGCCAATACTTAATAGAGGTGCAAAGTGAAGGGTTGTTTGCACTTGGGGTTCTAGATTGGGACAATCTCTAGTCATTGGACCCATTTCTTTTACTTGGAGGTGGTACTGAGTCTAATACATGACTTTTCTCTCTATCTTTCTTCTGCCAGCAAGCTCAAACCATCTCTGACCATGGAGGAAAACCGTGAGCTCCTTGGTCAGTGCTTCAAAAGTTTATTTCCCCTTCCTCCCTTGGAGAAGATGAAAGAGGAAGACGGGACAGCAAAGGATGCTCTGCATATACAAGTACGTGACAACAATTCTCCTCCGGCACCATCCACTGTATTTCTGCCCAGCAGGCACTGGGTGATGGCAGTCACACATGGCCTCCCTGGCAAGGTTATGGTTAGCTTTCCCAGCCCACACACACAAATGATCTGTGCTGAGCCTCACTCCTTCTTTTCTGGTTTCAGTCACTCTACGTGAGGTCCTTGGAAGCCCTTGGCAAGCTAGTGGAGACTTTGCTGGAGGAAGAACCAACCGCAGACTGGTTCCAGGAAATGTTTGAAGTGAGTAGATCATTGAACCGTGGTACAGATTGTTTCTTGTGTTACAGCAGGGAAGAGTCAGAGATTTAGGGGGTCAAGCTTCAGTTGTGGAGGAATTTTCCACAATGGAGTGAATTTTAGGGAGAAAGCACCAAATTCTTCCTGGGATAAGTGGGCATGTGCCCCACTGAAATCCACGGAAGCTATGCCATTTTATGCCAGGGCTGGATTGGGACCAGGTTCTTATAGTGTCCTTGACACTACTTGGAGCGGCAAGAAAATCACCACTGCAGTAGCCAAATCCAGGAGAACCAGTGGAAACTGATCACTTCTTCTAAGAGGAATTCATGAATATTGAGTTAAGCCCTGTGTATGGAAACTCATTCAGAGGAAACTTCCTGTTCCTCAGACATGAACAGAATATCGTGAAGAGCTGAGGGGTGGGGAGTTTGATGCACGTTCAGTGTAAAAATGAAGTTATAAAAGGAGCTGGGCTGGGGAGACTTCTCTGCTCTTATTCAAATTAATAAAAAGAAATGCTCCTCTCTGTCATTTTGCCAATCAATGTGGGAGAAGTTGCCCAGGAAATAGACCACAGCAGCAGACATCAAACAGCATGCAATGTGCTAGACAGCTCCCATCAGACAGTCTACAGCAGACATCACATACACGGGCCCAGATTCATCTCTCATGTAACTCCTTTGGCTTCAATCACCAGAGGTGAATCTGGCCCCTGGGACTTGTATATCTAAGGGGCTCTTCCATTAGACATGTGATTCCTTTGCTACATGGAGGTCAGATGCTTTGGAGAGGGATTTTAGTGACAATTAAACCTGTTTAAGAGGAACTTTTGGGAAGGATTTTCTGGTACTAACTCTGTCCATTCCCCTGCTCTGCCAACAGCTCCTAAGGACATGGTTCAGTTCGGGGAAAGAGTGGGAGAGAGAACGGGCCTTGCAGGCCAGCACCCAGCTGCTGACTGTCTATCAAGAGACAGTTCATAGCACAGTGAGTATAGCTGTACTCTTCCTTGAGCTGACTTCCCTGCTTACGTCAGATCTGACACTCAACGCAAATGCATGAAAAACTCTTCCAGGACAGCAGCTGGGATCTCAAGGTGACTAACATCCCTCTGCTTCCGTGAGTGAGAGGTTTACACAACAATGCTGTGACCACACTGCGGGCAGACTGCAAGAAGTAGAGGGAGACAACCCCCAAACTGATGGCTTATTCTATCATTAGATTCACCAAGTCAACAACAAAAGAGCTTCCACCCTAGTTAACAAGATGCCAAACATGGTCCCCTTTTTGGCATTCCAGACCTTGGCTCCCATCTAAACATCTCTGTCTTGGAAGACGGGGGAGGGATAGCTCAGTGGTTTGAGCAGTGGCCTGCTAAACCCCAGGTTGTGAGTTCAGTATTTGAGGGGGCCATTTAGGGAACTGGGGTAAAAATCTGTCTGGGGATTGGTCCTGCTTTGAGCCAGGGGTTGGACTAGATACCTCCTGAGGTCCTTTCCAACCCTGATATTCTATGTCTAATATAGTGAGGGGTTACTGGAAACCTGATTCACCATATGTGGGGTTCACTGATCATAAAGGCCCAGATGCTTATTCCCAGGTCAATGTTAATCTCTGGTCTTCACCAAATAGCACGCTGTCAGCCAATCCTTAACTAAATCTAAGATTTATTGTTAAAAGAAAGAAGAGTTACAAATGGTTAAAAGATCAATATCCAGACAAGTGACTTTCCATGTTCATAGTTCAGGATCACAACAGTGATGGAATAAACTGCTGGTTTGTAAAAGTCTCTCTGGAATCATCCCAACAGATCAGAATCCAAAGGCAGCTTAGATGTAAAGTCTGTTAGTTTTTCCAGGCATTTTCCAGGTTCTTCCAAATGATTATTTGGAAGATCTCTGTCCTATGGCTTACACTGTCCCTGTTCAACATTTAAGCAGTCTAGAGATGATAGGATCAGGCCCGAGCCTTCTCTTTTATAGCTATTCTACCAGGCTGACAAGCCTACCTCACAGAAATTGTCACAGAAGGCCCTTCCCCCAATGCGGATGGCCTGTTGTACTTTGCTTTGAAGATAATCTTCTATTTCCTGTGCATACCCAGTAAACTAGTTACATTCATTCACATAAGGTAATTAGCCGTTCTTCCATTATAACACAGATAGTTAAGCTGAAGATAATGTAGAAATGATTGGTTTCCTGAAGTGTCTTACATCTTTGATTTTAAGGCTAACTGAACACCTTGCACACATAATTAAGGCAATTAAGCCATGAAAGGGAATTAGCATCTACAAGCTAATTTACTTACATTGTGAAACTTCTAACCGAGTATAGATAACCACAGACAAATACACTTAGCATCTATTGTTCATTTTTGAATGAGTTGATGATTGCTAGTCTAATACATCTCTTTGAAATTCACATGCACGTGAACTGTCTTGACACAGTAGAAGTGCCTCTTGTTAAGTTATTATGGGTCATACACAGGTTGACTGGTCTGCCAGTGTCACAAATGCATTCTTGGTTCTTATGCTCCCAGGATGCTAAAGCTGAATTTCTATGTAATCAGCTAAGATCATAAACCATAAGAGTGGCTATCCTGGATCCCCCAGAAGAATGGTTGACCTACCCAGTATCCTGTCTTCTGACAGTGGTGGGTGCCAGATGCATCAGAGGGAATGAACAGAACAAGGCAATTGTCAAGTGAACCATCCCCTGTTGGACAGTCCCAGCCCCGGCATCTGGCAGTCAGAGGTTTAGAGACATCCAGATCATAGGGTTGCATCCCTGACCATGTTAGCTAGTAGCCAGAGATGGACCTATCCTCCGTGAACTCATCTCATTCTTTTTTGAACCCAGTTATACTTTTGGCCTTCACAACCTCTCTGTGGCAATGAGTTCCACAGGTTGACTGCATTGTGTGAAGAAATGCTTCCTTTTTTTTGTTTTAAACCTGCTGCCTATTAATTTCATTGGGTGACCCCTTGTTCCTGTGATATGTGAAGGACTAAATAACACTTCCTTATTGACTTTCTCTACACCAATCATGATTTGATAGATCTCTATCATAGTCCCTCTTAGTCGTCTCTTTTCCTAGCTGAAAAGTCCCTGTCTTTTTAATCTCTCCTTATATGAGAAGTTGTCCCATATGCCTAATAATTTTTGTTACTCTTCTCTGTATTTCTTCCAGTTCTAACATATCTTTTTTGAGGTGAGATGAGCAAAACTGCATGCAGTATTCAAGGTGTGGGGGTACTGTAGATTTCTATATCTACAGTATAATGATATTTACTGCCCAGGGCCGGCTCTACAGTTTTTGCCGCCCCAAGCAGCCGGCTGAATTGCCGCCCTGCGGGGGGGGGGGGGCAATTCAGCCGGCTGCTTTAGCCGCGGCTGGGATTTAAAAGGCTCTGGGCTCCCCGCCACAGCGGGCAGCCCAGAGCCTTTTAAATCCCCGCCGCGGCTGGGATTTAAAAGGCTCTGGGCTCCCCGTCGCTGAGGGCAGCCCAGAGCCCTTTGATTCCCCACCGCGGCTGGGATTTAAAGGGCTCTTGGTTCCCCGCGGCTGCAGGCAGGGGCGGCTCTAGGATTTGCGCCCCTGGGGGGGGCGCTTTGGCGGTTGCCAGTTGGCGGCTCCGGTGGACCTCCCGCAGGCATGCCTGCGGGAGGTCCACCGGGGCTGTCTGCCGCCCCCTGGGGGATGCCGCCCCAAGCGCGCGCTTGGCCCGCTGGTGCCTGGAGCCGGCCCTGGCTACATGCCACCTCCCTCCCCTTCTGCTCAGGAAAACAAAAATTTTATCCTAATGCTGTTGGTTCACCAAACCAGGCCTACGGCTTTGGCCACAATTCAGTGGCACACAGCCAGAAATGTAGCAAACAGGAAATGAAAGAATTCAGTCCAAGAAAACTCTGCTAAAATAAAATAACTACTTGGTGTGAATTCATTTCCTGAGCTCTAGTGAAGTGACATTAATGTATTCTCCAAGTTCATCTTTAAAAATCTTGCTTGCTAATGCTCAGGAAAATTTGGAGTCTGAAAAATAAATATTAGTCCAAGGTACTGATCAGAAATGGTTAGATCATTTGCATTTATTAATTTGTTGCTGCTGGATGGATTCAGGCTGCTAAGGGTTACATTTTCACAGTGCATCAGCTGAGAGAGTTGGTGCCATTTGGTATATTTTGAGAAGGTGCCCTTTATCCAGAAGGTAACAGCAGATTTCCTAGTTGTTTTTTAACTTTATGCAGAACCTGGTGACTTTTCATTTAAGCTTATGATGGAACTAATAGAGCATCAAGCTTATCTTAGCAGTGTATTTGCTTTGATGGACCTTGTAGTTTGCACTAATGCATTTTATGCCAATGTTGGCAGTTGAACACAGTGACAGCAAAAGTTAGAGTTTTTGTTATAGCATTTGATGTTAGCTATAGGAACAGCCCAATCCTGGCACTAAAAGATTAAGAGATGATAGTACAATAACTTGTGAATTTTAAATGAGATCAAAACCAGTTGCTGTCACCATTTCTTCCTGGTGTGTTCTTGCATGGAGGTCTATCCAGTGTGGAAACCTCCCCTGGACATTCTCTTCATGTTGTTTTCATTTGTGCTGTGGTAACAGTGAATGAGAAGAAGCAGACATGGAAGAGTGGCACTGGTCAGAGGTCTAACCAAGCCGCACACCTACTTTCTCATTTATTGTTCTGGTTGGATCACTACCCATGCTGGGTTTGAACATACAGTCCATATGTTCAAAGCCTCCTACGTGGATCTGTGCATTATTGTGTGAAAAGTTTTTCTCAGTCTTTTGACTTTATCCAACCAGAATCTCATATTCAGCTCGAATTGTTTGCTGAATGTTGAGTCTCTAAAGTGCAGTTCCAGTCAGGAAAGGGAGGGAGGAGTATAAAAGTATTGTTCAGGCATGCAGGTGTGAAATCAGGAAGGCCAAATCACACTTGGAGTTGCAGCTAGCCGGAGATGTTAGGAGTAACAAGAAGGGTTTCTTTAGGTATGTTAGCAACAGGAAGAAAGTCAAGGAAAGTGTGGGCCCCTTGCTGAATGAGGGAGGGAACCTAGTGACAGAGGATGTGGAGAAAGCTAGTGTACTCAATGCTTTTTTTGCCTCTGTCTTCACAGACAAGGTCAGCTCCCAGACAGCTGCACTCTGCAGCACGGTATGGGGAGGAGGTGACCAGCTCTCTGTGGAGAAAGAAGTAGTTCGGGGCTATTTAGGAAAGCTGGACGAGCACAAGTCCATGGGGCCGGATGCGCTGCATCCGAGGGTGCTAAAGGAGTTGGCTGATGAGATTGCAGAGCCATTGGCCATTATCTTTGAAAAATCATGGTGATCGGGGGAGGTCCCGGATGACTGGAAAAAAGCTAATGTAGTGCCCATCTTTAAAAAAGGGAAGAAGGAAGATCCAGGGAACTACAGGCCAGTCAGTCTCACCTCAGTCCCTGGAAAAATCATGGAACAGGTCCTCAAGGAATCAATCCTGAACCACTTAAAGGAGGGGAAGGTGATCAGGAACAGTCAGCATGGATTCACCAAGGGCAAGTCATGCCTGACTAACCTAATTGCCTTCTATGACGAGATAACCGGCTCTGTGGATGAGGGGAAAGCAGTGGATGTACTATTTCTGGATTTTAGCAAAGCTGATACAGTCTCCCACAGTATTCTTGCCAGCAAGTTAAAGAAGTCTGGGCTGGATGAATGGACGGTAAGGTGGATAGAAAACTGGCTAGATGGTCGGGCTCAACGGGTAGTGATCAATGTTTCTATGTCTAGTTGGCAGCCGGTATCAAGTGGAGTGCCGTTCAATATCTTCATTAACGATCTGGAGGATGGTGTGGACTGCACCCTGAGCAAGTTTGCAGATGACACTAAACTGGGAGGAGTGGTTGATACGCTGGAGGGTAGGGATAGGATACAGAGGGACCTACACAAATTAGAGGATTGGGCCAAAAGAAATATGATGAGGTTCAACAAGGACAAGTGCAGAGTCCTGCACTTAGGACGGAAGAATCCCATGCACTGTTACAGACTAGGGACCGAATGGCTGGGTAGCAGTTCTGCAGAAAAGGACTGAGAAGCTGAATATGAGTCATAGAATCATAGAATCATAGAATTCAAGATCAGAAGGGACCATTATGATCATCTAGTCTGACCTCCTGCTAGATGCAGGCCAGATCCACCCACTCCTTTGCAAGCGACCCCTGCCCCATGCCCTCCAGGGCCACTGCCAATCTTCCGAGCATGCGGGCAAGATTCTCCAGCCATACCCTCTGGAAAAAGGTTATATCATATCATTGACCCATTGTACTATTTACCAGTGTGGCATTTAATTGACCTATTGACTAAGCCCGTTATCCTATCATACCATCTCCTCCATAAACTTATCTAGCTTAATCTTAAAGTCGTGGAGGTCCTACTGTTTCCTCGGTAGGCTGTTCCAGTATTGCACTCCCTGATGGTTAGAAACCTTCGTCTAATTTCAAGCCTGAATTTCCTGACTGACAATTTATATCCGTTTGTCCTCGTGTCCACATTAGCACTGAGCTGAAATAATTCCTCTCCTTCCTGGTATTTATCCTCTGATATATTTAAAGAGTGCAATCATATCTCCTCTTATCCTTCTTTTGGTTAAGGAAAACAAACCGAGCTCCTCAAGTCTCCTTTCATACGACAGGCCTTCCATACCTCGGATCATTCTAGTGGCCCTTCTTTGTACCCGTTCCAGTTTGAATTCATCCTTCTTAAACATGGGAGACCAAAACTGCACACAAAACTCCAAATGAGGTCTCGGACTAGCACCTCCTTATCCCTACTAGAAATACCTCGCCTAATGCATCCCAAGACCGCATTAGCTTTTTAAACAGCCACATCACATTGCCTACTCATAGTCATCCTACGATCAACCAGGACTCCTAGGTCCTTCTCCTCCTCCGTTACTTCCAACTGGTGCGTCCCCAGCTTATAACTAAAATTCTCGTTAGTCATCCCTAAATGCATAACCTTACACTTCTCACTATTGAATTTCATCCTGTTACTAATACTCCAGTTTACAAGGTCATCCAAATCTCCCTGGAGGATATCGATCCTTTCCCAACTTGGTGTCATCCGCAAACTTTATCAGCCCACTCCTACTCTTGGTTCCCAGGTCAGCAATAAATAGATTAAATAAAATCGGACCCAAAGAGGAACTCCACTGGTAAACCCTCCAACCTGACAGTTCCCCTTCAATACTACCCTCTGAAGTCTCCCTTTAACCAGCTCCTTATCCACCTCTGGATTTTCATTTCGATCCCCATCTTTTCCAATTTAACCAGTAATTCTTCATGCGGTACCGTATCAAACGCCTTACTGAAATCCAGATATATTAGATCCACCGCATTTCCCTTGTCTAAAAAATCTGTTACTTTCTCAAAGAAGGAGATCAGGTTGGTTTGGCACAATCTACCTTTCGTAAATCCATCCCAGTAATCTATCCCAGTTGCCATCGGCCTCATGCTCCGGAACCACTCTCTCTTTTAAGATTTTTTCCATGACTTTGCATACTACAGATGTTAAACTAACAGGCCGAATATAGGAACTACATTAGCTAATCTCCAGTCAAGGTAAACCCGACGTACAACCCCGAATTTAGAGACTTATTAAAATATAAGCTACGGGCTAGCAATATCACTTAATATTCTAGGATGAAGATTATCCCCCCGATTTACTTCCGTTAAGTTGTTCAAGTTTGGCTTCTACCTCAGATACCGTAATGTCTACCCCATATCTTCATTCCCATCGGTCCTCTATCACTATTCCTTAGCCCTTCATTAGCCTCATTAAAGACCGAGGCAAAATATTCGTTTAGATATTGTGCCATTCCAAGATTATCCCTAATCTCTAAAGTTTTAAGCGGTCCCACTTCTTCTTTCTTGGTTTTCTTCCTATTTATATGGCTAAAAACCGTTTGCTATTGGTTTTAATCCCTTCGCTAGGTCCATCTCCACCGCCTTTCTCACTGCTTCCCTACACCCTCTGACCTCAATAAGGTAGGTTTCTTTGCTGATCCCTCCCATTTTCCACTCCTGGTACGCTTTCTGTTTTTTCTTAATAACCCCTCTAAGACGCTTGCTCATCCAGCTCGGTCTAAAACTGCTACCTACGAGCCGTTTTCCCCTTCTCAGGATACATGCCTCTGACAACTCTTGCAACTTCAGCTATTGATTATCCTCCCTTAGTACTGCCTTCAGCAGCGAGGACTGAACTGAGCTGCCTATAAAGGGACACTTTCTTTTCCTCCACTGCCTTTCTGGGAGTTTGGAATACTAGCTCATTTAGCTTTCACACACCCAACTGGGTAGATGAATGAGAGGCAGAGTCTGGGAATTGAAGCGACCTGTGTCCCCCTTTGCTGTAAGCTGAATAAGCAACAGGCTGTCATCTGCTGTGTTCTGCTCATAGAATGAGAAAGAATGGCTGATTTATCACAGGACAGTCAACCCAGGTCTGTGCTGCTGAAAGGAAGAGCAGGCTCTCCATTTATAAAGATCCAGTATCCTCCTGTGGCATGTCCTATCAGAAATCCTGCTTTGTGAATTGCAGCCAATGCTAAATCTGCTCCAAACAGGCGCTTCAACAGTTATTTTGCAAAGCTTGGGGCTCAGCTGTGCGTTGTTGCTGATGCTGCAGAGAGCTGACTCACTCATGACATTGAAAGACTCTAGAAGTTCTTTTAAGGGAGCAATGGCATGTGCACTCTAACCTTCTGCTTTCCTTTTCATGTCCTCTCTAATCCAGAAACCTGTACTAATTGCAGTTAGATTTATGAGCATAACCCGCAATTCAATCCCGGTATGTATTAATTGCATCACACTCCGTCACAGCTGCATCCCATCATTGTGTGTAACCCTCCGCTCATTCAAGCACCATGCCACAGGCTCTTGTCTGACTCTGCCCATTAATTCCTGTGCAGGCCCCACCCCAGTGACTGACTTTTCATTTCTCTCTCAGTAGGGAGCACCCTAAGGTCCCTCTCTCCTGGAGGAGGCGCTAGAGCAGCAGTAGGAACTGATGCCCAATGGTGGTTGAAATAGCCCTCAGCAACTGCAGTTGGTTACTGCAATCCACTGGTCCCCTTCTCCAAAGGCTGCTCTTGTACTCTGTCTGTGTGCACTCTCCTAGTCACGCCACTGCTCTTGCATGCTGCTCTTTGGAGGGGTGATTTGACCTTCTCAGAGAGGGTGGAGGGTCAGCACTAATAAATGAAAATAGCTGGGGGAATCCTCACCACTTAGCCAACAGAGGCCTCTGTTTGCTGCAGAGTTCTCTCCTGAGTCTCTAATTAACCCTGCTTCAGTCAGCTTTGCCATTGTTGTCCTTTCTATTGTGTTCCTCGTTCCATTCATTTTCTCTTCATAGAATCATAGAATATCAGGGTTGGAAGGGACCTCAGGAAGTCATCTAGTCCAACCCCCTGCTCAAAGCAGGACCAAACCCAACTAAATCATCCCAGCCAGGGCTTTGTCAAGCCTGACCTTAAAAACCTCTAAGGAAGGAGATTCCACCACCTCCCTAGGTAACCCATTCCAGTGCTTCACCACCCTACTAGTGAAAAAGTTTTTCCTAATATCCAACCTAAACCTGCCCCTCTGCAAATTGAGACGATTGCTCCTTGTTCTGTCATCTTCTACCACTGAGAACAGTCTAGATCCATCCTCTTTGGAACCCCCTTTCAGGTAGTTGAGAGCAGCTATCAAATCCCCCCTCATTCTTCTCTTCTGCAGACTAAACAATCCCAGTTCCCTCAGCCTCTCCTCATAAGTCATGTGCTCCAGGCCCCTAATCATTTTTTTTGCCCTCCGCTGGACTCTCTCCAATTTATCTACATCCTTCTTGTAGTGTGGGGCCCAAAACTGGACACAGTACTCCAAATGAGGCCTCACCAGTGCTGAATAGAGGGGAATGATCACATCCCTCGATCTGCTGGAAATGCCCCTACTTATACAACCCAAAATGCCATTAGCCTTCTCGGCAACAAGGGCACACTGTTGACTCATATTCAGCTTTCCTCGTCCACCGTCCTTTTCTGCAGAACTGCTACCCAGCCATTCGGTCCCTAGTCTGTAGCAGTGCATGGGATTCTTCTGTCCTAAGTGCAGGACTCTGCACTTGTCCTTGTTGAACCTCATCATATTTCTTTTGGCCCAATCCTCTAATTTGTCTAGGTCCCTCTGTATCCTATCCCTACCCTCCAGCGTATCAACCACTCCTCCCAGTTTAGTGTCATCTGCAAACTTGCTAAGGGTGCAGTCCACACCATCCTCCAGATCGTTAATGAAGATATTGAACAAAACCGGCCCCAGCACCGACCCTTGGGGCACTCCACTTGATACCGGCTGCCAACTAGACATGGAACCATTGATCACTACCCGTTGAGCCCGACCATCTAGCCAGTTTTCTATCCACCTTACCGTCCATTCATCCAGCCCAGACTTCTTTAACTTGCTGGCAAGAATACTGTGGAGACTGTATCAAAAGCTTTGCTAAAATCCAGAAATAGTACATCCACTGCTTTCCCTCATCCACAGAGCCGGTTATCTCGTCATAGAAGGCAATTAGGTTAGTCAGGCATGACTTGCCCTTGGTGAATCCATGCTGACTGTTCCTGATCACCTTCCCCTCCTTTAAGTGGTTCAGGATTGATTCTTTGAGGACCTGTTCCATGATTTTTCCAGGGACTGAGGTGAGACTGACTGGCCTGTAGTTCCCTGGATCTTCCTTCTTCCCTTTTTTAAAGATGGGCACTACATTAGCTATTTTCCAGTCATCCAGGACCTCCCCCGATCGCCATGATTTTTCAAAGATAATGGCCAATGGCTCTGCAATCTCATCGGCCAACTCCTTTAGCACCCTCGGATGCAGCGCATCCGGCCCCATGGACTTGTGCTCGTCCAGCTTTTCTAAATAGTCCCGAACTACTTCTTCCCCCGCAGAGAGCTGGTCACCTCCTCCCCATACTGTGCTGCAGAGTGCAGCTGTCTGGGAGCTGACCTTGTCTGTGAAGACAGAGGCAAAAAAAGCATTGAGTACACTAGCTTTCTCCACATCCTCTGTCACTAGGTTCCTCCTCATTCAGCACGGGGCCCACACTTTCCTTGACTTTCTTCCTGTTGCTAACATACCTAAAGAAACCCTTCTTGTTACTCCTAACATCTCCGGCTAGCTGCAACTCCAAGTGTGATTTGGCCTTCCTGATTTCACACCTGCATGCCTGAACAATACTTTTATACTCCTCCCTGGTTATTTGTCCAATCTTCCACTTCTTGTAAGCTGTTTTTTTGTGTTTAAGTCGAGCAAGGATTTCACTGTTAAGCCAAGCTGGTCACCTGCCATATTTACTTTTCTTCCTACACATTGGGATGGTTTGTTCCTGCAACCTCAATAAGGTTTCTTTGAAATACAGCCAGCTTTCTCGACTCCTTTCCCCATCATGTTATTCTCCCAGGGGACCTTGCCCATCAGTTCCCTGAGGGAGTCGAAGTCAGCTTTTCTGAAATCCAGGGTCTCTGTTCTACTGCTTTCCCTTTTTCCTTGTGTCAGGATCCTGAACTCGACCATCTCATGGTCACTGCCTCCCAGGTTCCCATCCACTATTGCTTCCTCTACTATTTCTTCCCTGTTTGTGAGCAGCAGGTCAAGAAGAGCTTTTACCCTAGTTGGTTCCTCCAGCACTTGCACCAGGAAATTGTCCCCTACACTTTCCAGAAACTTCCTAGATTGTCTGTCTTTACCTGCTAGTTCTGTTCTTTTCTTCCCTCCCTTCTGTTTTCATCCAAGCCCTCCTTTTTCCTTCTCTGTCCTCCCTCACACCTCTTCCTTTACTCATGTATGTCTGCTTATACACAGTACCCCCTCCGAGGTGTTCCAGCTGCTTCAGTTCTGCCACCATTTCACACCGCAGTGGATGGATGCCCCACAGATACCTGCCCCAGCTAATGCAGCATGGCTGAAGCAGGGTAGTGCAGCGCTAGGAGCATTCTAGGAGAACTAAGCAGGAAATGAGGCCCCACTTTTCCTCTCGCCCCTCCCTACACCAGATGCACCGTGCTGTTCAGAACTTGGCACTTCCAACCTTCATCTTTTAATTTATGGATCCAATTGATGGATCTTTTATTTTTTCCTCACTCCTGCTACAGTCTGAAGCCCATCAGAAGCAGCTACTGCCTGCCTCTTGCTTGGCAGGATGGTCACGTTGTGATGGATGAGGGGAGCAGTCTTTGCAACCGAACTTTAATGGGAAAGATGTCTGTTTACTCACAGCCACAGTATCTCCACACCCTTTGACATACTTAGCAATGCCAAGCATTTGGGGACTGATTAGAAGATCAGAATCTGAGCTATGCTGCCTTTAATTTCTTGTGTTGGTTGACGTATTCTGCAATTCCTTCATTCATGTTCGTGTCTGTGCTGCAGCATTCTCATTAAGGGTCTGTCTGTAGGAGCCTGTATTGTGCTATGCATCTTTAAAACACGCACACATTAAAGAGCAGCTGTGTCCTTTGCCTTTCTCAGATGGGTCCAGCAAAGTGCTAGCTTGATTCAGGTGAATAACAGAGGCATTAAGCCAAGGCACACTTACATTGACTACAAAGCTTTTAGCTTTTGACTTTCTCCATCAGTAGCATTAATGTACATGATATAGTTAAAGTCACTTTTACCCTAGAGCATCTCTTCCAGAAAGGCATCCCGCTCTTGTTTTGAAGACATCAAATGCTGGAGAATTTACCACATCCCTACGTTTGTTCCAATGGTTAATCACCATCACTGTTTTTTTTTTTATAAAAAAAATGCCTTATGGCATGGATGGAATATGGGTCCTGGGTGACTACTGGGACTGTTGCTACCTTTGCAAATGGAGACAGGTGGTGATGCTTTATCTTCAGAATTGAGGTGATATGATGCCCCGATGGTAGTTGAGCCTCTCCTGGAGGCTAACCTTGGAACAGCATTGGCCCCAACCATAGAGCAGGATGCTCTGCTGCTAGAGAATCATGGAAATGTAGGGCTGGATGGACCTTCAAGAAGTCATCTCCCCACGCTGAGGCAGGACCAAGTAAACCTAAACCATCCCTGACCAATGTTTGTCCAAACTGGTTCTTAAGAACCCCCAATTTCAGGGATTCCACAACCTCCCTAGCTAACCTGTGCCAGTGCTTAACCATCCTTAAAGTTGGAAAGTTTTTCTAATATCTTACCTCAATCTCCCTTGCTGCTGAATAAGGCCTGGGCTACACTAGTGGGGGGTGGGGGTTTGAACTAAGATACACAACTGCAGCTAAGCTATTCGCGTAGCTGAAGTCGAAGTATCTTAGGTCGACTTATCTGGCCATCCTCACGGCGGCGAGTCGACTGGTACGGCTCCCCTGTCGGCACCGCTTACTCCTCCTGCCGAGGTGGAGTATGGGTGTCGATTAGCAGAGCGATTTATCGCGTTCAGACGAGACGCGATAAATCAATGTGCTATACATCGAACACTACCCGCCGATGCGGTGGGTAGTATAGACATACCCTAAGCCAATAACTTCTTGTCCAAGCCCCAGTTGACAGGGAGAACAGTTGATCACCATCTCATTATAACAACCAAGACTGTTCTCTTCCCTCTCAGCCTTCTCTTCTGAAGACTAAACATGTCCAACCTTTCGTCACAGGTCATGTTTTCTAAACCTCTTACCATTTTTCTAGCTCCCTGGAATCTCTCCAATTTGTCCATATGTTTCCTAAAGTGTGGTCCCCAGAACTGGACACAATACTTCAGATGAGGCCTCACCAGTGATGAGTAGATTGGAATAGTCACTTCGCATGTCTTAGAAATGACAAACACAACAAAATGCCCCAATTTGACATCCAGCTCAAAAGAGAAGGGGGGAATAAAAAAAGAGTCTGCAGAATCCCATCTGGGTCTGCTCACTCTATCCCCAAAATACATGATGAGCAGCAGAAAGTGCAGTGTGTAGGGAAAGGTGCTGGGGTTGTGATTGGGGCACCAGATTCTTTAGATTCAGGAATCATTAAGTGGGACAAAGCAGTATCTGAAGTTCTAGCAGTACAATTTGTATTGACATGAATGAGATTTGGACAGCTCAAAGCCTGTGCAGCTAGGGCCAGCTCTAGCTTTTTTGCTGCCCCAAGCACAAAAAAAAAGGGGGTGGCTGGACTGCCGAAGCAAAAACAAAAAAAAAAACAAAAAACCACCAGCCGCAGGGAGCGTGTGGAGGGTGGTCAAGACGGCTCGCAGGGGGATGAATGGTGGCGCCCACCCCCTGTAGGCAGCCAGGCGCTGCAGCCCGCTCGCAGCTGGGCGAGACGGGCTCCCTCCTCCGGCCTTGGGGTGCCTCTCCTGGGGGCTGCAGGAGGTGCTGGCTCAGCCACTCCTTTAAAGGCGGCTCAGCCGGGCCGGGCTCAGAGCGGCATGGGAGGCGGAGGCGGGTGCAGGCAGCGGGGAGTGGCACGTCCCGGGGAGCCCGGCAGCACGGTGAGCGGTGGGGATCGCTAGTTCCTGCCTCCCACCCCCACCCCCGGGCCGGAGTCCGTGCCCCGGCTGGGCTGGGACTGGCGGAGCGTGGGGAGCCAGCCGGGGGCTCCAGAGCTGCAGACCGGGCTGCCAAAACAAAAAAAAAACCACGGCAAGGTGGCCGGAATGCCCCGCCCCAAGATTAGCCAGAATTCTGCCCCTTACAATGTGCCGCCTCAGGCATGTGCTTTCTCGTCTGGTGCCTGGAGCCGGCCCTGTTACTGCCTTATTATCGATCCGCTTCCTAATGGTTCCTAACATGTTGTTAGCGTTTTTGACGGCATGTGGAGCAGATGCTTTCAGAGAACTGTACACAATGACTCTGAGGTCTCTTCTTTGAGTGATAACAGCTAATTTAGACCCCATCCGTTTGTATGTACAATTGGGATTATATTTTCCAATGTGCGTTACCCAGTTCAGTACAGGAATCAGAGGCACAATGTTACCAGATGTGCCTGTTACTTTGGGGAGGCTCATTAATTAGGGTTACTCTTCTGTGGGGGAAGGGAGGGGTGGGGCGGTTCTGTAATTTTATTAATGTGCTGCTTATGTCACTTGTGTGTTCTACTCCTTCCTTCTACAAGTCCCCTCCCAATGGAGCTCTCCTGCAGGACCTAGGTTCCCCAGGGCTAATAACTAGAACTAGACAAACATGCGCACACACTAGCAGAGCAAGTCAATCAGCACTCCCCAGCTGATCCCCCTCATATGTCCCTGTGTTCAGTGGGCTGGGTTAAGCAGCACTTTCAAGCTGGTACCCTCATGCACCCCTGGTCTCAACAGGCTGGGTTCAGCAGCACTTTCCACTGCTCCCCGCACCCACCTATGTGCCCCAAGTTTAACACATTCCTATCACACTTTCACATTACAATTGTACGGGTAGTAACACACTTGATGAGCAAACCCCACAGTATTTTGGGGCACTACAGGGATCTTTAGCTTAGATACAAGAAGTGTTGCTGCAGAGTAAATGGGGGAAGCTAAAAACACAAAAATCTCAAATTGATAGAGAGAGAGAGAAGCAACCAGCTGACCCATAACAGTTATTGATTGAATCATAGTGATAACCACACCAGGAGGGCTAAACAAACATAGCAGCTACATTTTAAAGGTTAATACCTGAGGTAGGAAAGAAAACAGAGAGAGAGAGATGGATCTCACCCACTCCATGAGGCTTGAACTGGTCGGGGTTCCCAGGTGATGGTGGTAGCTCAGGGTCCTGAGTGCTGGAGACAGGCAGAGCCCCCAGCACGATCAGTCAGGAGGTGGAATCCCAGTGGAACTGATGCAGAGTTTGGGTCTATACATCAGAACCCTTTCTTGGGCATAGGTAGGGGAGTTTGTAGAGAAAATACAGTGGTTGAAGGGAGAACACTAGATTTGTTTATGGGTAAACTGATGGCTCAAGGGTTTTCTTTAGGCTAGACAATAGGAGCTGATCATTCTTGGCTATGGGTGTTGTTTTCTTCCGGGGAGCTCACAAGGCAACTAGGCTGCTTCAGTATTTTGGGATATGAGTCAAAGATTTATTACTAGAATTGGTCTGATAATTGCTGAGCTGAGTGTGTGCAGGCGTAGGTTCATTAGCATCTGGAGCAGGGATTCCCATGATTCAATGCGTCCCTGCTTTCTGGTCCCAGAGTTCAGTGCGGTTCTCTGTTCTTCATTCTTTATGCTAATCCCTATTCCATCTTTCATGCAGTTGAGGCATGCGGAGTTGTCTCTGTTCTTCATTCTGTATGCAAATGGAGATGTCTTAATCTTGTCACCCTTGTCAGGAGGCGTCTAGGTATGTCTCCCCAAACCCTTCATTGTTCTCTGCAAGCCTTTTCTCTGATCGGTTTTGGTTCAAACAGAGATGGGAATTGGGGGTGTCCTTCATGAGTCACACAAGCTAGATACTGTGCCCTGGTTCCCCAAAAACACAGAGCTGACTGGTATCAACAATAAAGATGGCAAGTGAAGTCTAGTACAGCTGGAGAACGTTCATTCTTCATTCTTTTTTAATTAGACTCAGGAAACTTTTCATCAGTTTGGATCTCTGATTGGAGCAATAGCACCATACAGCTGTGATTCACTGGCCACGTCTCGTCAGTGGGTGTTTGACTGTATCAGCTGCCTTCTCTGTATACAAGGTGAGGAGACCATTAGCAGGTATAAGTAATTCTTCCCCATTAGCAGGTATAAGTAATTCTTCACCTTCTTTCACTGTTGTAATGTCCATTTTTTGCCTCTCTAGTTCTTTCTGTCCTGTCTGTTGGCACTTAGATAACAGAGTGGTGGGCATCTTGTAAATAGCTCATTAGAAGAGACGATTATGATGTGTAAAGAGTGTGGCACACTTCTGGGAACTGTACAAATAATAAATGGTCTGCACCAGGTAGATAACTGCTCAGTTCCTTAGAGCTTCTCTACACAGGGACACTAAGGAGAGTTAATCCAAATGAACTAAAGGTGTAAATTTTAAAGTGTCATTAAACACGTGTGGATGCTCTGATTCTGAATGAAAATGGCCCTTCTTAATTTTAGTGAATTACATGAATTAAACTAACCTGAAAAAGGCCCCTTTAATTCTAAATAAGTGTGTCCCCAGAGGTGTTTAATGAAGTTTAACTAATGCAGTTTGAAAATGAATTTGGATTAGCTTTCTTGACTATCTCCATGTAGACAAGCCCTTGGTACTAAACATTTTCATTCTCTTTACCCTGCCACTGGCTGTATTGGAGGGGTTTCCTGGACTAATTCTTTAAACAAAAAGTTCTTGCAGCAGCCCTCTGTCATGAGCATTCAAAGCTATTGGAGTAAGTGTAGGCCATTTTCCCATTTGTGAAAGAGTGGGACAGGGGTTGGCAATCTATGGCACGGGTACCGAAGGTGGCACGTGAGCTGATTTTCAGTGGCACTCACACTGCCCAGGTTCTGGCCACCAGTCCGGGGGGCTCCGCATTTTAATTTAATTTTAAATGAAGCTTCTGAAACATTTTAAAAGCCTTATTTACTTTACATATAACAATAGTTTAGTTATATATTATAGACTTATAGAAAGAGACCTTCTCAAAACATTAAATTGTCTTACTGGCACGCGAAACCTTAAATTCGAGTGAATAAATGAAGACTCGGCACAGCACTTCTGAAAGGTTGCTGACCCCTGGCGTAGGATATTCTTTTCACCTAATGGTTAGATGTAAAGGGATAGATCTTGGTTATTATTTAAGGCCATTTCCAATTAGGGTGACCAGACAGCCAATATGAAACTCATGCAGGACTGGGGTGGGGGATAATATGAGCCTATATAAGAGAGAGACCCCAAAATCGGGACTGTCCCTATAAAATTGGGACATCGGGTCACCCTATTTCTAATTATTATTAATCAGTCCTAAAAAACAGTGTTGGTGATTCAGAAACAGAACAAGGGACTCCAGTCTTTGAGTGTACAACATAGAAATCCCAGCATTGTTTAGAAGTGACGGATGAGCCTGGGTTTCCTGCCGAAGGTTTTGTCAAGCCCCATCTCGTTTACAACGAGAGTTTGGTGGAGGGATTCACTTCTACATTGGAACCCCTCACATCTACCTCCATGAGTTGTACTTGAATGTGAGATTAGATGTAAATAGTGAGAGCAGAGAGGCTACTGAAACCAGACACCCCCAGAAAGCTGCTCCAAGCTGAATACGGTGCTTGTTCAATCCTGTATCAGTCACAATAACATACCACTACTGTTAACTTTCAGACATTTAGGGTGTAATCCCGACTCCATTATAGTCAACAGGAGTTTTGCCGTTGACTTTGATGGGGCCAAGATTTTACACTATGCTGATAACAGCCTAGCACATGGATCCTCCTGTATGAATATCCATGCAGTAGAGGTTCAGTTTCATTAGTCGTTACAGTACTTTTTTTCCTTTTCTCCACTCCAGGCCAGCCCATGAACCTGGGGTCAGCGGAAGAGGAGCTGAGATGTCTCCATGAAGAACTAACAGCAGCTCCGGACCCCGAGGCTCTGTTTCAGGCATCTTCCAAAATGGCCAGGGTAACTGACTCAAAAAACTTGTGCGGATGTTCTAGTGACCAGGCACCCTTCATTTTACATTTACGCTTTCATGATGCCTTTCCGTACTTGGAGCGAGCTGTGGGCGAGGGGCATTCGTTGCTAGTAACCAGCAAGATGCTTTTCATAGATGTGTGCTATGAATGCCATGTAAAATCCAGATTCCACAGAATGTTGCACGCCCATGAAAATGCACACGCAGATGCGCACACATGTACCTATCCAGCTATCCATGAGAAAAAACTGTATTAGTGGAACATCAAGCTGAGAACCCATCCAGTCTTCATTCTGTCACCTTGTGGGTTTGCCTTAGCCTATATTTGTGTGCATGCCTCTCTTGACTTCATTGTATATATTGTAAAAAGATGCAGTGTATCTAAGAGAATACAAACTGGAAACTTACCTCCTGCATATCCAGTACAATGTTGTGCTAACTGTGCAACAGAAGCTTTGCCTCGAACCTGATCTCATTAGTGTAGAATACAAAAATGTAGTATATAGACTATGGAGAGAATTTTAATCCCAAATGGCTAGCTGGACATGAGGCTAATTAACAAATTGTTAATTAATCAGAAGGGTAGCCATGTTAGTCTGGATCTGTAAAAGCAGCAAAGAGTCCTGTGGCACCTTATAGACTAACAGACGTATTGGAGCATGAGCTTTTGTGGGTGAATACCCACTTCGTCGGATGCAATTTGCTGATGCATAGATATTTTTCCATAGAGATATTAGGCCTCCATTTTTACAAGTGCTGGAGCCAAACATCATTGCAGTCTCTCCTGTTTTTGATTTGTTCCCAGGTTGTTAGTGAGTACTTTCCCCCAGAACAGGCCACAGCCTTTATTGAGGCCACAGTGGAAAGTATGCTGTCTGCCAGCCCCACCTGTGCCACAGCAGCTGGACTGTGGATGAAGGTTATACTGAAGGAGTGTGGAGATGCCATGCTTGATAAGGTAAAACGGGAAACTGGAGAGGTTTTCTGCCTAAACACGAGGCTTTTAGATCTTTGCCCTCATGTGTAATGAACAAAAATCTTGCTGTTTCTCCCCCTCGGACATAGAGTCGATTCCATCTCTGTTCCCACCCTAAACTAGGCAATGGCAGAATCAATAGCAATAGACAGAGAGAATCCAAGGGAAAAGGAAGATGGTTGGTTATTTATTTGTCTGGCTTGTTGCCACAGTATTCAGCCAAGAAAGGCTTGAAAAAACACTCTGGGGAAAAGACAAGAAGACAGAATGACCGGCACTTGGAGGCATCCAGTTCTTAGGAGGCCTATGGCTAAGGGCTACCTGGATAAAAATAGCCCTGTAGTCATTCCCAGGGAGTCTGGAGCCTGGGCTCTGAGACCCACCCTCTTGCCAGGTTTCAGAGCCTGGGCTGCAGCCCGAGCAGGAACAGCTACACTTTTAGCCACATAGTGCAAGCCCCTCAGGCCCAGGTTGACCTGAGCTCTGAAACTCACTGCTGTGGGATTTTTTTGGTGTGTAGACGTACCCTTTAAGAATAGAAGGAGGGAGGGAGAAAACTATAGTGTCTTTGGGATCCACTATTTATATGCCTTATTCTGGAGCCCAGTGCGTTAGGGCTAGATGAAAGGAGCACTCCACAAATCTTCTATCAAGGCTGGTGAAAGGCCTCAGGACAGGGAACCCTCGCAGCAGAACTGCCACGTTTGCACAGTGTTTCGAAGATGTGAAGGGCTAGGAATGAATGAGAGGTCGTCACCTGTTCATAGTCCCAGGCATTTGCACACTGTGTTTAAAGCACTTGCATATTTTGTGCTTGTGGTTGTTTATGAACTGTGCATCCTTCGAGGCAAATGGTTGCATTTGGCTGCTTAAATCACACCTGCAAAATCTGGGCAAGCAAAGCCTTCTTTTGTGCATGCCAGCTGGTTTATTTAATGCATAGCTGGGCACCACCACATTAAATTACCTGGTATGTACAGGGAAACCCCGCTCAGGGGCGGCTCCAGGCCCCAGCACGCAAAGCGCGTGCTTGGGGCGGCACGCCGCGGGGGTGCTCTGCCGGTCGCCTGCGGGAGGTCCACCGGAGCCACGGGTGCCACCGTGCTTGGGATGGCGAAATGGCTAGAGCCGCCCCTGACCCTGCTATAATGCGCCCCGTAATAATGCGAATTCGGCTATAACACGATTGTAAGGTGGCTCCGGCCGCCCCAGGCCAAAAAAAAAAAAGCAGCTGGAGCGCTGCGGAAGCGCAAAAGAGAGAGAGAAAAAAGAGAGAGAGAGAGAGAGAGGCTTTGTGAAGGGAGAGGGGCTGGAGTGCCCCCAAAGGGGAAAAAAAAGCAAAAAATGGAATGTGCCTTCCCCACTGCCTCTTCCCACCTGCCCCCGCTTACCCTTTTGGTGAGAAGAGCCACTCTCTCCCCGGCTGCTCCTCACTCTTCCTCTGCCTGTTGCACGTCTCCCCTGCTCTCCCCAAGTGTTTCCCTCTCTCCCTGCATGGCTGAGAGCCCCCGCTGCTGGAGCTCCACCCTTTCAGTTACTGCGGTGGGCAGTTCGCAAATGAAAGTAGTTTTCTGCCTAAGAGAAATCGACCGGCTTGAAACTGACCAGCTTGAAATGGTAAACCCCGCTATACCTCAACCCCGCATTTAGCATGATCCAATTTTTTGGACCCTGATCATCGTGTTATAGCGGGGTTTCGCTGTATGTGTGTGTGTCAGTGTTAATTTTTACAGCCAAGTGTGGGCAATTGTTGTGGGTTAAAGTTATACAGACATATTTGAACGTTTGTTTCTTGAGGAATTTCTAAAAAAGCAGCAAATGTCTAAATAAAAGTTTTGATTCTGTAGAATGAATGGAGAGAAAGGAAAAAGGGACATTTCTTTCTGGTTTTGTTCCTTCCAGGTGCCAGCTATTGTGGATATAATATATAGCCACATGGCTACTATCCAGGAGGGCAGCTTGAGGCAATTCCTGCTGGAGGCAGTGTCTATTTTAGCTCACCATCACCTAGAGGCAGTGATCTCCAGCCTACTCAGCAACCATCTGCCAATGGACAGGTATATACCGCTACCTATTGCATTCATCTTGGTAAAACATGGATCCCACAGCTTTGCTGGGAGATGTAGGGCTTTATTTAAGCAGCAGACATTTTGGGATAATTACTGATGGTTAATAGCCTGGGTCTTTCTCCAGGAAGGTCCAAGAGCATGGTAAGGTGGGGTGTGGAGAGAAATTAAGTGTCATTCTGTTTCCATTAATTCATAACTGCTTTGACATCCTAAAGACCTAACTTTACTGGTATAACTGGAGTGTATTGTTGGAAACATCTACTTCTCTAGCAGGGCTGGCTCCAGGGCTTTTGCTGCCCCAAGCAGCAAAAAAAGGGCGGGGAATAAAAAAACCCTGTGATCGTGATGTGCAGCTCTACTCCTTCGCTCCGAGAAGGAGTGAGGGACCAGCCGCCGAATTGCCACCGAAGACCCAGATGTGCTGCCCCTCACCATTGCCTGCCCCAAGCAGCTGCTTGCTGGGCTGGTGCCTGGAACCGGCCTGGCTCTCTAGACACCTGAATTGACCTCACTTTGGAAATTAGCAATTGCTGTTGATTTCCTGGTAGCATGACAGCTTCAAGTCCAATCCCTGGCTGATGACAAAGAATAGGGCCAATATTGTCATCAGACCGCCGCTTGGTATCAGTCAGGGTGTGGCTGCTAGAATAGAGTTGCTGTCCTTGGGATTTAAAACTGGACTGGAAGCAGATCCATCATTTCATTTAAAGGTCCCCAACTGGGTTATCAGTTATCAGTGCTGGAATCTAAGACCATAAGAACGGCCATACTGGGTCAGACCAAAGGTCCATCTAGCCCAGTGTCCTGTCTTCCGACAGTGGCCAGTGCCACATGTCCTAGAGGGAATGAACAGAACAGGTAACTGTCAAATGATCCATCCCCTGTTGCCCAGTCCCAGCTTCTGGCAAACAGAGGGTAGGGACACCCTTTGTGAAGGGGAACTAGGATGGCCATGAATATTCGTTCTCATAATTGTATGTCCAGTTAGTAGAAATGTGGCTTTTCTTTCATCCACTTGCCTTCCAAACCCTGGATCTTTGGGAGCCACATGCTCATGAGTCCATATTTCCTGGGGAGTGGGAAAACAGGAACTGAGGTTGGCGCTCTGTGTCCTGTCCTTCGGAAGTCTAGTATTAATGGTTAGGCTGCAGTAAGACTAGGTCACTTAACCTAGTTCTGTAACTGGAAACTCAATATTTAAACAGGAGGAGCGTTAAAGGAGGACAGTGCTCCTAACTTTCTCCTCATAGGCAAGGAGAAAAGTTGGTCTTTACTTAAATAGGACGCATTCAGTCTGAGCCACAAAAGTGTCCAGGGGTCACATGTAACTTCTGTTAAATTGCAGTGACACCAGTGAGCTGTGGAGATCTCTAGGGGGAGAGCCCTTGCTTGCCACTCAAGTCTTACAGGTCCTAATAGAAAAAATAAAGACGTCAACAAGCCAAGAAGGCAGCATCACCTCAGAGACTGAAACTGACAGGCATTTGGCAGCTGCTGAACCTCTCTCAGTAAGTTAGATGACAGACACGCCTTTCAGGCTTTCCTCTGCCCTGTGACAATCCTGCTGATGGAAAGCTAGAAGTGTGGTAGAATATTGCTGTGTGGGCACTTCTCCTCTGATGTACTGTTTCCCTGAGTCCAGCTCTGCTGTCTGTGGAACAAATACGCAGTTTTAGAGTACGTGGCTGATTTACTTAATAACATCTGGCAATTAGAAAGTCTTTGAACCAGGTTTCTCACAGTGCTTTGCAAATATTCCTTAGGACTCACAACATGCCTTGGTAGGTCATACACATTTTTACAGATGTGGGAAACTGAGCCATGAGTTAAGGGAGTTGCTTGCAGTCATTCAAGTTACCGGCAGAAGTGAAAATTCAGTACAGCTGATATCAGAAGGGGAGAAGAGGGTGTGATGGTGTTGGAGGAGATCTCATTTTTTACCATGCTCTCCTTTCAGGCAACATGTGCCATCTTTGAGGTGGTGTCAGCACAGCAGTCGAGCAAAGCTGTGCAGGAGCTGCTCCCAGAGTTGTTTCCTGTTCTCCTGCAGCAGGTCAGCCGAACCTCAGGACAAAAGATGCCTTTGCCAAGGATAAGAAGCCGGAGCCTATTCCAAAAAGACCAACAACATACTGAGGGCAACCCTTGCTGGTAATTAGAAGGAAGGGAGAGAAACAAAGAATTCCAATAGAGTTGTGTGACACTCCCCAGGAATTTCCAGGGTTATGAGGCACCTTACCATTGCCTGCCCTTAGAGTGAGGAAGTCTTGTCTGTGTCTGCTGTGGGTCAGTTCCCTAAAATGACCAGGCTCTGGCAAAACAAGCACTGCCATCCAGGCCTCCTCAGACCCCAGTCTCTTTGTACAGGTTAGTGATAGGCACACACCAACCCCCGAGTCTTCTGACCATTCCGTATAGTGTCCAGACCTTTATCCACTGAACACCCACAGAATTACCAGGCCTGCTGTTCCCAATGGAACAGTACACACCAGTTTACTTCCTATAGTTTAGACTCTATACTTTATACTTTATTACTTATACTCTATAGTGCAAAACACACAGCACTTAGATATATTTATAGTGCAAACAAGAACAGAGATGGTCAAAGAACAGAATTTCCAGTGACAGTGAGTAAGAATGCAAGCAAAAAATGGTTACATGTCAAATGAAATCATAACATGGTCCTAGAGACTAAACTTAACCAACAGGTTAACCTCCTGTCTAAAGATGTTTCTCACCCAACGTTCTCAACCAAGCCTGATAGTGACCCCGCTGTCCGTCTCGCTGTCCATCTACTTCCTAAGTGAAAGATGCCAGGGTGTCTTCTTTGTCCCCCAAATATACTAGAGCAAACCTTTGAGGTGTACCCCAAAATTGGGTCCCCACTCCCTGTCTCCTTCCTGTTACTTTTCTTTCTTTGAAGTTCTCACAGTCCTGAACTGAATGTGAACCCTACATGCTTAATTTACATGTAAACAAACAGATGGAGAAACATTTCTTGCCTTAAAGAAAACCATTTTTTCACCTTTCCTGGTGACTAGTCCCTAGACACAGATCATAAGAATGTAATTTTCAATGCATAGACATGGCTCTTTACACAGCATCTGTAGATGTGTTTCACAATGATATTGGGGACATGAGCTTTTATTTGAGACTCATATGGCAATCTTTTAGTGATCTTTTAGCCCCTTAAACCACTGACTCACTCTGGGAATGTCCGCCTCTGCAAATTCCTCTGTAACTTTAACTGGGGTCCAGATTAACTGGCTGGTGCCACGTAACCTATACTCAGGTATGCTCAGGGTGACTCTGAAGAAACTTCCAGAATCATGCAGTCCATGATCTCCCCCACAGTTTGAGTATGTGGCCTTACCAGTAAGTGGTCCAATCTTTCAATTTCTATGCAAATGCACAGAGGCCTAATCCCTCAATCCATCTTTCAACTCTCCATTTCTGGCAGTACTTTTCTGTGGACAGGCCCCACCTCGTCCAGCATGGCTGCCTTAATCACGTCCTAATCTCTTGCCCGCTAATCACTAAGAGCCATATATGTGCTTCCCCGGTTAAATGGGGTGTCAGTCGAAAGGCCCACATTGTTCTGTCCTTGTGAGGTCTCACCACTGCTCCTTTAAGAGTAACCAAAACCAGATCAGGGTTGTTCGCAGGTCCCATTTTACAGAGTCTGATCTCCTGTGCCTGGTTTCCATTTCCTGTCACAGGACTTGCCAGATTTTGGAGGAGTTGTTGCCAGACCTGGGCTTGTTCCTGTATAAATTCCTGAAGGCTCTTTTGCTGTTAAACCTACCAGGCAAGCAAAGGCTGTTTTTCTGCCTGGTGGGATTGTTAGAAGGTCTGTGGGGTCTTCTACACCAGCATTTCTCAACTGGGCCGGTTTTAGGGGGTCCGCCAAGCAGGGCTGGCAGTAGACTAGCTGGGGCTTAGGGCAGAAAGCTGAATCTCTGAGCCCAGCCAGGCTGGAGCCCTGAGGCCCAGCACCTGCACTAAAGCCCCAGCCCCT
This sequence comes from Mauremys reevesii, assembly GCF_016161935.1. Lineage (NCBI taxonomy): Eukaryota > Metazoa > Chordata > Testudines > Geoemydidae > Mauremys > Mauremys reevesii. The sequence continues at coordinate 48,275 of NW_024100783.1, read as the reverse complement.
GCACCCTGTGGAGTTAAAATCTAGAGCCAGGAGCCCCAAACTCTGATGCCTGGCAGGGCAGAGGCCTGGGAGTGGGCCATGGAGTATTTATAGCTTGTTGAGGTGAGAGGAGGCTCAGAAACAGAAAGGTTGAGAACCCCTGTTCTAGACTTCTCCTTGCTGCTTCACCACCCATTTCAGTGTGTTCCCTCCATCACCCAGACTGCCAGACCTCTACCCCGGCTTCTCCAGCAGGCTCTCCATTTGCATAGATAACAGGGAAGTCCCTGATGAGCCCCCAGCTGTGACAGGGAGGGGTGTTGCACCCCCACATCTTCTACGAACACAGACCATGTTGAGACTTTCTTGCTTGTAAACACCAATGTGTAGTCTATTTAATCCCCCTACCAATACATAGCACCTTTATCTTGTATCTCAACTTTCTAAACTCTTCTCCAAAATGGGGGGAAGGTGTTTCCACTCAGAGAGCTCACTTTGTCAGGCTCTCCCAGCTTTTTGTCTTTCTGTTTCTCTTTGGGTGACCAGACAGCAAGTGTGAAAAATCAGGACAGGGGGTGGGTGGTAATAGGCACCTGTATAAGAAAAAGCCCCAAATATCGGGATATCTGGTCACCCAAGTTTCTTTCTCTGTCTGTTCCCCTCAAAGGGCTCCTGCCCATGTCCTTTTATACAGTTTCCCTGTTAATGGAATGATTGGTTCCATGACTCACTAGCCCCAATCTGACCTCGTAATCAGCTACACCTCTGTCCAATTAGGCTTTCTGTAAGGAACTGAATTAGTACTAATAGTGACCAGAGTGCTGACTCAAGTGCATACCCTCAGCACTCTGTCACATCATATCTGGAGATACAACCCCAAAATATCCACTAGTGATCACCACATTCTATGCCCCCCAGTTTTTGGGTCCTGATCATGTATCTTTTTTATATCCTTGTACTCTGCTAGTATCCATACTCCTTGCAGAAAGTGAAAAATGACTGCAAAATTTTGTCCCTAGCAAAACTAGTTATATGAGATGTATGAGACAGAAACATACCTCCTGGCATCAAGTCCTTCCAGGGACACTGGTGTCCAGGATATTGCCAGTGGATGAACTGTCGATGAACAGCAGACCTGACAAGTAACCTGGGCTTCCTGACTCTGTTCAGGCTGCACCTTCCTACTGATTGCTGCAGTTCTGTGCCTCTCTTTCCCCAGGTTTTCTGTCCAAGCGTTAGAATCTGTGCTTTCCAAAGCTGGGAATGAGAGACTGGTGAGAGTGCTCAGGACGCAGAAAACATGGATTCTGCTTGAAAACCCCCAGACTCACCATGAGGGAGTGTGTCTGCTGGTGAGGTAAGAGATCTAAGAGGCATGATTTTATCCTTGGGAATCAGTAGCAAATAGAGTGGTTGAGAGGGAACCTCCAGTTTATAGCTTGTGGGGAGTGCCCTGGGTGGAAACACACAGCTCCCAACCATAGATATCAGAGCTGTCTGCTCAGAGCAGCTGAGTTTTTGAAGTGTGCAATCGACCCCATAAGCGGTTTTTTGCCTTCCAGTGGTCTGCTAAGATTTGGACTAATAACACTTGAGATCATCCAGAGCCTCCCCTGGGTGAATTCCCCAATGGAAAACTTCCGAGTCACCGGCACAGCTTTCCTTGCCCAGGTAAGACACAGGGCTCCGAAGAGCAGTTTCACCATTAGACCACTGTCTGTTTGCCTTTCTTTTAAGGAGTTGTACAGTTCAGTTCATAGGAGTAACTGTCATTTTAGATAGTAGACTGGGTCCCCCTTTATATGGAAACCTGACAAGAAACTTCATTCTACCTTTCGGAGTCATTCTCTCGCTGATATTTGTATTGCTGTCATTGCCTATACTAGCTACACAACCACAGGTGCTGGCTGAGAGAGATACAGACAGAGTTTGAAGTACTGGACCTCTTCTGCCAAGTCCCAGTGCTGATACTAACCAACAGCTCCTGGTTTTGGTTTCACTCAGCAGATCTTCGGAATGAACCTAGTGTCCTAATACTATAAAACAAGCAACATACAAATACATTCACATCTGTCTTAGGTTCTCATGACTATTGTATCTGAGTACCTCAAAACTCATTTATGTATGTATGTATCCCCACAACACTCCTGGGAGGTAGGGAAGCACTATTATTCCTATTTTACAGGCAGGGAGCTGATGCACAGAAGGGCTAAGTGATTTGCCAAGGTCACCCAGGAAGTCTTTGAGGGAGCAGGAATTTGAACCTGGGTCTCCTAAGTCCTAGACAAGTGTGTTAACTGCTGGACCATCCTCCCTTTCTACAGCCCTCCTCTAACATCTGCATCATATTTCCACTTATGCTAAGTAACTATCTTAGGGGCTCATCTGGTTCTAAGGAAAACAATCGATCTGTGTCTGGGATGGGCTGTACCTGGGCTTTGAGGCTCCTTACAAGAGGCCCCATGGTCCTACTGCACCCTGCCCCAGGAAAAGAGCCACAAATCTGGGTCTGTCTAGAGAGGCCTCATGAGAGCAGCCAATCGGAGCCCATCAGGCTCAGCTAAAAGGAGCTGCAGGGCCTTAGCAGGTCAGTTCCTGCCAGGAATTGGAGGGGCAAGAAAGGGTGCTGCTCTCTGGCCACAGAAATTCCAGGGATTGCCAGAGTTTGATTCTGGCAGTATTTGCTTAAGTTGGGTTTGCAGGAAGAGAGTCCTTAAGAACTTGAACCTTGAGGTGAGGGTGAAGCTAAAACTGGCTGGTAGGAAAAAGCAACAATGAACTGAAATCAAGCGGTGCCTAACTACTGTTTACAGGGTCCATGGTTTGGAACTCAGAGTTATGGGCAGGCCTTGGATCCCCTACCACTTACAGTGGCATAAGCCCCAGGAAGGGGACAATGCTTACGGAGAGCTTGAACAAAGAGCAGAATTTCAAGGACCCAGAGTTGGGGCTGGAGACCCTAGTGAGGGCAATGGGACTGTTCTTGACTAGCCCAGAAGGGGTTCATTTGGACTTTGGGACTTAGCCAGAGGCCTGAGCCACAGAAAACTCACTGAGGTCAGCTGGCAGGGTGCACTAGGGGAGAGAAAAGGACTGTGGTACCAGACCTGGCCACTAAGGGGCTCTCAAGAGGTGAGTGGATCCCTATTATAGTGCCCAAAAGGAAAGCTCCATGTTTTTAAGACATTTCTCATTTGTGTGGAATGATAAAGTTAGTGTGTTATGTGCCACGTATCAGAGGGGTAGCCATATTAGTCTGTATCCACAAGACTGTGGCTATAGGAGGACTCCTTGTTGTTTTTAGTGTATTCTATGCCGGCTCAAATTCTATTCCCAATCTTAAGGATCATATTGGTGCTAATGGACATGTTGATTTTATTTCAGCTAATGACTGATCCCATGCTCAGGGAGAAGAAGTTGCTTAAGAGTGTCTTGCGCATCTTGGAAGAAAGGTCACAGGATAGGAACAGCATTGTCCGTCAGATGGCTGTAAGAGGCCTGGGAAATATAGTCGATGGGGCGCCTGTGAAGGTATGAGAGAATACTGAATAGGATGCAACATAAGTAGAGAATCCAAGGGAAATAATTGCTCAGAGTTTACAGAGGCTGCACACAATGCACTAGGCCAAATTCTGCTCTCTCCCATACCCTAGTCACCTTTTTGCAGTCAATACAGAGCAAGCTGGATCCTTTGGTAAACTGGGCATAAGCAAACAATGTGCACTTTAATGTAACCATATGTAAATGTATACATCTAGGAACAAAAAATGCAGGCCATACTTACAGGACGGGAGACTCTATCCCAGGAAACAATGATGCTGAGAAAAAACTTGAGCCATGGCAGATAATCAGTTGAACATAAGCTCCCAATGCGAATTTGTGGCCAAAAGGACTGAAATGATCCTTGGAGGCATAAATAGAGGAATCTTGAAGAAGAGTAAAGAAGTTATTTTCCCTCTGAATATGGCACTCATGTGAGTGCTGCTGGAATGCTGTGTCCAGATCAGATGTCCACAATTCAAGAAGGATGCTGATAAATTAGAGAGGATTCAGAGAAGAGTCACAAGAACTATCAAAGGATTGGAAAATATACCTTTAGTGATAGACTCAAGGAGCTCAATCTATTTAGCTTTACAAAGAGAAGGTTAAGGAGTGACTTGAGGACAGTCTATAACTACTCACATGGGGAACAAATTTTGATAATGGGTTCTTCACATTAGCAAACAATGGTATAACAAGATTCAATGGAGAAAAAGGAAGCTAGATTAATTCAGACTGGTAATAAGGCGTACATTTTTAATAGTAATTTTAATTAATCATTGGAACAATTTACCAAAAGTTGTGGTGGATTTTCGCTCACTAGCAATTTTAAAATCAAGATTGGATGTTTTTCTAGAAGATGTACTCTAGTTCAGAGACTATTTCGGAGAAGTTCTATGTTATGCAGGAGGTCAGACCGGATAATCACAATGAACCCTTTTGGCCTTGGAATCTAAGTAACTAGAAATCTAATAATAGGATTATGCACGTGTATTATGTTACCGAGTTTGGCTCATTGTAGCTAGCACCTGGTCTGAAATATAGCTATAGATCTCAGGAGGGAGAGAGGGTTGATGAAATTCCCACAGCTTCATAACTGCTAAAGAAAAGTTCTTAGAAGTGTGATCAGTGATAAGTTTTCTTTAATGTCGTATGTTTGTACAGGTGAAAAAATACAAGAAGTTTCTTCTGGACATACTGATCGGGGCCTTACATGATATTTTCAGTTCTGAAGTGATTGGTGAGAGCATGAAAGCACTGGCCAAAGTCCTGAAGGAGCTGAAAGAGAAGGACATTGGTTCTTCCTTCAAAGACCTCACCCAACAGATCCGGACCTACTTTGACGATGTATGTGAACAGAACTCTCCAACCCCAGTTCAACCGATCTTGATTAGACTCGATTTACGATGTGTGATGTGGACTCCCTGGGCATTGCTCATGTCAGAGTGCAGAGATTTTAGGCCCCAGGGAAGGGAGGTATTTTACGGAGGAGGAGAACATTAGGAGGACGGGGATGACATCCCTGCTCCCACAGTCTCACCCTTCTGTTCTTCTTGATTGCCACTGAGAACCTCAAAGAAAGTCTGAATACTAGATTAGGTAGCTAGATAACCATGAAAAGGGGGTTACAGAGTGCAATAGAAAGTGTTGGGCCTGCTCTATACTGTTTTTATGTGAGAGGGTTGGAATGATAATTCTGTTTTGCAGAGAATTTTTGAGATTTCAAATTTTGGTTTTGTTCCTATTTGTGGGAACCCCTCCCCCAAACTTCAGAACTCCTTGTGAAACAGAATTACTATTCTCAACCTAGCTCTGTTGGAAGCCTTGGCCTGGGGCAGTCTGCTCTCAGACTTTCCTGGTGCTGGGAACCTAGGAAACTCTGGGAGCTAGAGGTGCCAGAGAGTTGCAAATTTGAGAGCTAGGACCCCCAGGGTCATAGAATTGGAAGGGACCTCAGGAGGTCATCTAGTCCAACCCTCTGCTCAAAGCAGGACCAATCCTCAGCTTTTTATCCCAGTTCCCAAAATGGCCCCCCAGGGACTGAACTCACAACCCTGGGTTTAGCAGGCCAATGCTCAAACCACTGAGCTATTCTTCCCCCCAAAGCTGGGAGCCTGGAAGCCTATGATCCCAGTCAGCCTGCTAGATTGGCTGCCAAGGAGCTGGATGGGTGTACTGGTAAGACACCAGGCAGGTTTCTAAGGACCCTGCCTGGCTTCTGGAGGAATTTCATCAAAATTGAACTGTCTCTAAAATATTTTCATGAATCAGACAATTCGAATAAAAAATTGGTTAATTAAAGTTTATCTGACTAGCTGTAGTTGCAATCACTCTACTTTAGCGTAGAAGAGACGGCTGTGTGAGGTGCGTGATGGGATTGTCCCTTACTTACCAAGTTGTGGGGCTTTCTTGGCTGTAGGAGGACGATGCTCTTCGCTCAGTGGCCTTTGTCCTATTTGGCATCCTGGCTCAGTTGACAAAGAAAAAACGGAAGGCCTATTTCGCCGAGCAGGTTCGAAAGAGCTGGGTCACACTTCTGCTGCACCTGCAAGACCCAAGCCCCAAGGTTTCAATGGTAAGACCAACAGTGACTTATTTACTAAGCCAAAGGAATCTTCCTCCCAATGTCAGGGGAGCACTGCTATTCCTGCTTGTTGTGGAGGCCCAAATTCTCCCCTCAGTTCATTGCCCTCCTGCTGAGTCAGTTCCAGCCAGGTTGGTCCATGGCTGCCTCACCAGAATCCAGGATAGGTCATGGGTCTGACCCCGACAGGTCTCTGTTCCTGTCTGTCTCTGCACCCCAGGCCCCTGCCTCCCCAGAACAGAGGAGAGACCACAGCTGTGCCTGGTGAAGCAGCTTTCATCGGTATATCTGTTCCCAAAAGACATTGATGCTACCTCCAGGTTTCAGTGGAAGCTCTCCCCTCTATTAGTCATTCCTGCATGTTTCTGCCAGTCACATCCAGATGAATCCCTTTTTGTCCTGGAATAGATGAGCAGTCACGCAGATGAGTTCCCTTTGATTGAACACAGCACTCGGTAGGGAACAATTCAATGGTGTGACACTCTTTTTCAGGAATGCAGAGCTACATTTCACCTCTGTTTCCCATTTTTGGGACTGAAGAGACTCCAACATGCGATCAATAAGCACCTTGGTGGCAGAGCCGAGCTGAAGCCTGAAGAGCTCCAGGTGGACATTTGCAGACACCTTGTGAGTGAGCTGTTGAATTGTATGAGATTATTGGCTGGAGGGTGATGGGAAATGTAAATCTGCCCCAGATTCCCATTTTTCCCACTTCTACCCAGCCACCTGTTCTTTCTCTTATTTACCTGTGGTTCATAAAAGCATGTGCTGGCAGTCAAAGGGCACTTCTAGCCAGAGAGAGCTCATGTGTCCCTGATTTCCTCTAGGCCAAAGAAAATGCAGAACTGCTGGAAAACTTGTACAGCACCACCATCACGTACTTCAGTAGCAGCTGGGAATGGATCCGGGCAGTTGCCGCCAACTTAGCTGGTGAGAGATGATGCCCAGTGTCCCTTTTGATATTCCCATTGAGGGAGACAAAAAAAATCCCACTGTGCAGCACTGAGCTGCCATTAATCTCTCTGTGCCTCAGCTTCCCAGCCATAGATGGAGATGTTAATGTCCCTACCTCTCCAGGATGGTGGTCGGAGGAATTCATTAGTTGCTATAAAGTGCTTCGAGATTGTTGCAGGGGAAGCACGGTGCAGTCATTTCGTAGTAGTGGCTGGGACACTGTCACGTAGGGCATGGTTACACTTTGAGCTGGGGGTATAATTCCCAGCTTGATGAGACACACCCGCACTAGCCCTGTGTGCTAAAAATAGAGAGTAGCTGCGATGGCAGGAGCAGCAGGAGGTTTAACCACCCCAAGTATGATCCCATCCAAACCCCAAAGTCTATTCTCACAGTGGCTGCTCCTCCCACGGCTTGTGCTGCCTTAGCTACATTCTAATGCTAGCGCTGTCAGAGCTAGTGTGGGCCTGTCCCATTGAACTGGGTGTGATACCCCTAGCTCAAAGTGCAGACCTACCCAGTGCTGTTCAGTGCTCCTCACTGGGAGGCAAGCAGCCCACCTCCCCATAGCACCTGCTGTTTCACCTTCCTGGCCACAGCACCTTGTCAAGGAAGCATTAGGTTCCTCCTCTTTGACCCAGTGCCCTCTTCTCCCTAGCACACCCATGTGAGACAGGCAGGCATTGTGGCTCACCTATCAGTCACCTTGTGAGATCCCTGCTTAGAACTCACTTATTCCTGGCCCCAGTCCTTTGCTCAGACCACTAGACCAAGACACTATCTTAGTATGTCTCCAATAACTGACTGCAGTGGCAAGAGGAGCACAGACTGTTTCAAGCAAATGGGTTTTATGTAAACATTCTTTTTAAAAAATGTCTCTCTCATTCTCTTCAGTGTGGACTCTAAACTGCTCTAGCATCCTCTTGCCCACAGCTCACCCTTAGGCCCACAGTAGGAGACCCCAAAGACCTGTCTAGAGGCTGCTAATATCACTTTGCACTCAACAAGGGAAGGTTTTATTATTGTTGTTATTTATTTGACATTGTGTGTTTAGGCATCATCCTGGAACACACAGACACTCAGCGTATGAAATGGCTGGACCTGGAACATCTGCTGATGTGTAAGTGATAAATACAGCTGAAGTCCTGCTCATTAATGAGTTATAAAGGAATTTAGCTGACAAGCAGCAGTAACCGATACCACTGGTGCAAAATGCATCAGCCACACATCAAAGGACAAATTCACTCTTGCCCAGTAAAAAGTCAGCCTTAATTTCCCCTGAAGGAGGAAGCTGCAGAAGGTGTGATATGAGTCAGTGCATCTCTTGGTTGTCCTGGCAATGCCCCCTCCCCAGCCAGTGCTATCCACACTTTGGGCTTTATTGGCTTTCTGTGGACTCCCCAAGTGAGAAGTAACCACTTTCTGCTACCCCAAATTTCCCACCAGCAATTTTGCTTCCAGTAGGTGCCCTGTATCATGCGCAAACCAGCTTGGACCTGGCCTGTGTTAAATTCCAGGTTGAGTTGAGCTCAGGCAGTGGCTCCTGAATAGAGCTGGAAAATAACTGAAAAGTGGAAGCTATTGAAACAATGGACCTTCTTCCATTTGCAGCAGAGTGGATGACTTTCTGGTAGAGTCAGGGTCTCCCCACAGTTGGGAGCATGGAAGGGACCCAATGGGGGACCCTAAAGCTTTGTTTGTATTGGAGAGCGGCTGTAGTGTGGTATTCAGAAGTAATACGTCTCCAGCTATTTCAGGCACAGGTGACTATATGAAAAGTGAGGCCTATTCATCTATCATGTATTTTCCACCCCAATAGAAGGACTGAGCCCAGTTTCACATTTTTCCATGTGATCATTCTGCTCAGGTACTTCAAGGTTCTGTGATCACGCTTAGCTGTGATTTGACAGTCTGTTCACTAACGTGATGTCCTCTGTAATTTCAGCTCTCCGGGTCCTAGAGAAAGACCCAAGTCCCACTGTCCAGCTGGTGGCAACGGAGATCATAAGTGACATCTGTCCTGGCGGAGCGCTTGGCGAATGAAGCAGAACGGAGACAAACAGAACAAGGCGCTCCAGTGGTATAAGGGCCCTACCATCAATCAAATGTTAACCCCACCCCTTGACCCCGGCAGCAAGATGTGTCATGTGACCCCTCTAAGAACTCCTCCCACTTTCCTCTACCAATCAGGATGGGTTTCGCCCCAATAGGAATGCCCCGAGAGAAGACTTGACCAATCAGGGGGAGTTCTGGGGCAGGTGACCTGTCCTTTGTGTGACCCCTCTAAGAACTCCTCCCACCGCCATCTACCGATCAGGATGGGTTTCAGCCACTGGGGATCACTCCAAGAGGAGATTTGTCCAACTGGGGGGAATTCTGGGGTGGGGTGACCCATCCGGAAGTGCTTCATGTGACCCCTCTAGGAACTCCTCTCACCACCCTTTACCAATTGCGATGGGTTTCAGCTGCAGAGGACTGCCCCAAGAGGAGAGTTGACCAAAACAGGGTAGGTTCTCGGAAGGGGTGAACCTCCCAGAAGAGGGTCGTGTGTCCCCTCTAAGAACTCCTTCCAATGCCCTCTGCCAATCAGAGTGCAGCACATCACCTCATAAGTCCCAGCGCTGGGCAGAGGAGGCCATCTCTTACCAAGAAGACGTGTTTTATGAATTGTGGAAAGGCTGAGAGGAGACATGGACTCCTTTACCACTCCCCTGAGAACTTCAGACTTTGTTTTAGCCCCGAGGACCTTTTGGGCTTGTATGGATAAAGCGCTATAGCAGTTACAGTTCCGAGGAGGGCCCTTTGACTCGACCATTGATAGATACCTCAGGACCCGACCCCGAACCCTTGTGAAGAACCTCGTTGAGTGTGACAACCCCCCCCCCAAAGTGTCAAGATGATCATGGCTTGGGGGAGTCACTGGTGGACAAAGTGAACGGGAAAGACGTTGCTCAGGTAAATGAATGATTAAGAAGCGATGGTCGATCATGGGGGTATAATGGGGTTAGGAATCAACTTGGCATTGCATAAATCTAAGAACAAGCAGGGGGTTGCTTACACTGATTTTTTGTCTGAAAATCTCTCAACAGCTCGACGATGCCTTTCAAGAGGCCTTTGAGAACTTACACATCAGTAGCCCTGTCATGCATCAGCTGATTTTGCTCCTGTCTGAGATGCAGATCTCAAGAGGAAAATCCGGAAAAGGACAAAATAGAAGAATGAACCAGCTCAGAGTCTTTCGTTGTAGGGGTCATGGCGTCCATTTTTACAGGTGGCTGTCAAAGGTTGTGTTAAACCAGGCAATTAATTAAACTTATTTAAATGTGTCCCTATGACTGTATCCCCTCCATACTTGCGTTAGTAAAAGACGGTACCAGGAACAGTCCTGTCTCCACAGCTCTGTTAATGAAAATATATTACATCCCCAGGGAAGCTGGGAGCTTTGGTGGGAGAATCCTCTTTCTGAGTGGCCAAAAAGCACGGTAAAACTTTAAATAGAAGACAGGTAACAGCTTGGCTTTCAGATCAGATGCTTACACTTTACACAAACTGGCTCAAATACATTTTAAAAGAAACAAGACCATTGTTTCAGATGTGGACGCGCAATGGCAGGCAGATCTGGTAGATGTGCACCGGTTCTCCAAACACAACAGAGGCTTTAAGACGTGTTATCTGACTTTATAAAGAGTGACAACCGGAGCTTTCACAGAACTATACGTACCAGACCTGCTGATGTTAATCCTTCACATTCTCTGAAGATATGGAAAACAGTTTATAGAGATGGTTTTAAAATAAAGCCAGTTGTTGCCCCTTTTAGAAAAGGCGACCACGTGAGACTATCTAAAGTCAAAGGAGCCTTTGAAAAAGGTTATGAACAGACGTTTACTGATGAGCTATTTATAGTGGATGAAGCCTTAACCAGGAGCCAGAGACCTATATACTGATTAAAAGATTACGAGGGTGAGACAGTTACTGGATCTTTTTACCCTGAAGAATTACAAAAAGTAAACCCCAAACGAGACAGGATTTACAGGATCGAAAAAGTTCTAGTGGATAAAGGAAAAGGGAGAAGAAAGCAGCTACTGGTGAAATGGTTTGAGGAGGCGATAAGTTTAACAGCTGGGTGGAAGCTTCTCAACTCTGTGACATTTAGACACGAACAAAAGAAACAAACAAAAAGATTCCTCCTGCAAAGACAGAGAGAGAGAAAAATGAGCGACAGCGGATTCTCCATTACGTTGCCCAGCAATGCCAGCTCTGCAGTTTTTCCTCAGAACACCAGCTTGAGCTTTACAATACGGCTAATTAAGCCCTAGGATGTCCGGAGAGCCTGGGAGGTGGGTTAGTGGAAATACAATAACCGCCCAGCCGGAACACTATCAACGAAGACACCCCTTTTGAAATCACCTTTGCAGGTATGGCATGGAGTTTATCCTACAACGAGGTTATTACTCGTCCATACCTGAATTATTGGATCATATGAACAGTACTTTGGCTCGTCATCCCACACCGCCTGAGGTGGTCATGAACTACGACCCTGGGGGTAGAAAAGTTAGTCTTAAATCTGCCGATTTTACTTGTATGTTTTCTATCAGCGGGGAGCTAGCTAACATTCTAGGTTTGGGCCCGAAGCACAGCGTCCAATAATTCCCCTTCTCAGCAGACATCACAGGGCTTTTAATTTCTTGCGTCTGTTCACAGATATTGTAGAACACGAGTTTGTGGGGGACTTTTCTGTTCCCCTGTTACGTTGTGTCCCTGTCCGAGGAAGGAACAACGAGTTTGCCACCATCCCCTATGATAAACCTCATTACGTTCCTGTCAGAAAACACCACATCGATACCATTACCATTGAAATAGACAGATTAGAACAGACACGTCTTGTATTGCTTTGGCAAGGTGATCATCAAGGGGCACCTGTGTCCCCGGAGAGAGCGAAGTTTCTAAAAAGCAAAACATTATGGCGATCCTAAAAAATTACAGCGACCCCACCATCTACAGGAACTATTACAAAGCCCAGGTGGGATATGCCCTTCCTGGATGTACGAGGCTGGCGTAGGTGGAATATTCCGTAACCGAGCCTCTGCAACCAGACTTCGAGGCAGAACACTGCGTGAGAGAATACATGAATCTGGTACAGACAGCTGGTAAACATGTAAAAGATCATTCTCTGTTAATCAACCGTGAGGAATTTGCACGGGGTTACACCTTGTTTGCCTTTGACCTGTCTCCCAACCAAGAATGCACCAATCACTGTTCCCTGTTTAAAACCGGGAACCTGAGAGCAGAAATACGTTTTGGGACGGCTTTAACCGTCACCGTCAATATGATCGTGTATGGGGTTTTTGACAACATCATAGTGATAAATCAGAGGAGAAATGTTCTGCTTGACTATATGTGAACATGGACACCGTGCAGCTCTCACGTGTCTCATCAATGACCCCTTACACAAAAAAGAATTCCCTTATGATTGGCTCCCTGGCAGCAAGCTGTCTCAGAGACCCTTAGGTTTGGTGGTCAACATGCATCCACATAACCAACCTGGTGAACGTTGGCTCACCTTGTATCTGGTGAGGTGTAACCATGGAGAGTTTTTTGACTCATACGCGCGCCCCCCCCCCTGAATAGCGTGCTGTTTCCTAAAAGCATTATGAAATTTTTAAACAAAAATGCCACAGATAATGTGTTTCACAATAGACAATTACAAGACCCCCACTCTGTCGCCTGCAGCGATCACTGCGTGTTTTTCTTACATCATCGTAGCAAGGGTTTATCTTTTGACTGGATTTTAAAATTGTATTCTAACGACTTAGTGCAAAACGACCGGATGGTAATGAATTTTGTAAAAACTAAATTTAAATTCTTGGGCATATCTAGCCTTGCTTAAAACATGTTTCAACAAGCCCAGACGTGTATCTTGCAATGATTTTTATAGCCATGTTATCCAATACTCTCAGGCATAACAGACAATGTTTGTTTGGTATTATCCAACACATTTTCCCACAGTTGCTAGGCCCCGCAAGAATTGCAGAAAAGGGGTGTTTCCACCTCAGATCCATTTTTAAAGCCATAGGGCAGGGTTTTAAACCCTTCTCCTAGGACCTTCTTGGTGGAAACGACTTTCTGTGTTTTCTTAAGGGTTTTTGTCTTTATTTGCCACTGATTTTTGTTCCTTATGATAGAGGGCTGCTGAACCTCTATCTTTTTGGAGGTGTTTTCTCACAGGCCCGTGCAATAGTCCAGAACTAGATCTTTCAAACTGTCCAAGTTGATCTTTTCACAATTTGCTACGTTCAGGGTAATACTTTTTGACTTTCATGCAGGTCTTTCTTCCCGGCAGCTTTTACCCGTATGTTTTCGATCCTGCCGACACAAACTCGGTGATGTGTTGATCTGGCGGGATCTTGCCTAAATAATTCCACAGAGGAGGATTCCAGTCACCCTCCCTTTTCACAAATATCACCAAGTCAGTGTCATGGTACAGGCACTGCTTTTGCAACCTGTCTAGCAAGTTGTATAGTTCTATGCAGGCATAAGCAGTGGTGAAACAGGCTATGAAAACATTGGTATTTCCAGAGACAGAGTACTGGTCTTTTGGGTCCTTTCAAGACACTCATGCTGTTTCATCGTCGATAAACTTGCAGGATGAAACCTTATAGTTGAGGGAAAACAGGTACTGAAAGAGTTCGTCGGGGTCTCTCAACACTGCTGGTATTGGGTAGGTTTGTGGAGCAGATGATATTATTATTATTATTTATTATTAATCACATGAAACTGTCTTGTAAACTTAAAAATAAAATATTCATTAGGGTATTTTTCTATTTAAAAAGTCATAGCATTAAAACAAAATAATCCATTTCAGGCTGTATAACAAACAGGAGTTTTGAGTTTTTCTACCATTTTAAAACAACAAACCTACAAACTTTTTTTTAAATACACCTCATTTTGCAAAATAAAAACCAAACGGCTTTCAAAATCAACTTTTAAAATCCAGGTTAAAACACATTTTGCACACTAAAAAAACAACACCCTCTTAGTTTGAAACACACCGTTACCATCATTTTGGAGCCATATACTTAAAAAAAAATCCCACCTATGTTTTACAGAGAGCGAGAGAGAGAGAGTTTAAAACCCACACGCATTTAAAAGCCAATTTCAGAAAGTTACCTTCTACTACAGGATAAAGTGTTGCAGGCACATGCTTGTTCTGTCCCCCTCAATGTGTGTTTGGGCCTTTGGATTAAAGAACAAGCAAAAACTGTTAGTTAGTATTAGCCCCAAATCCCTATACAACCTGTGTAGTATCTGAAGTTATTAAGCAAAACTACAGTTAAAATGGTTTTTACATTGGCCTGGTGATGAAATGCAATTTAAAGTTACTAGTTCTGTGCTAAACAGATCACACTGCAATAAACACAGGCACCATTATTTACTAAGACAGCACAGCCAACGAGTGATATTATACAATATATATTTTCAGAGTTTAAAACAGGGAGCATACCTCCTCTTGGAGCCCAGCAGCCATTCAAGAGTTTCTGTTGGAAAAAAACAGTCTCCAAAATACCTGAGGTTTTCATACCATCCAAGCAAGCCCTTTGTTTCAAAAGGACTTCAAAATAGTAGCTAGCAGGTTGATTTGATCGCTACAGCTCTGAAATACTAGAGACTTAAGGACTTTAGGCCCCTTCCTAACATTCCCTTTTGTGAGCTGGGGTGTGGGAATTAAGCTGTCTGCACAACTGAGGTGCTTTCGGCTACATTTTTTCTTTTAGTTAAAATACATTTTTCTGTAGGGCCTTCTTACAGTATTAAACAGTAGATCCCCAATCCTTAATGTAACTGCTTCCCCCCCGTCCCAAGTGGGGACCTTTTGCAGATATCAGTACATCTCTTTGGGGCTTGTTTTTTAAAACGTTTCTTTCATGCATAAAGTTTGGGGTGGGGGTTGAAATAAAATGGTTGTATCACAGCCATAATAAGCCCCCTAGAGCTTTTAAATGTTTGATTGTCTTTAGAGCAAATGCTTCTTCTAAAGCATGGTGAAGGTTTGTGACCCCTTGAAACATTTCAGTTTTGGTTTAGACCCTTGGGGGGGGTTGTTTGTTTGTTGTAAATATATTAATTTAAACTTTTAATGGCTTTGAATTGACCCATAGCATCCAACCAACTCCCGGGTCATATTTAAATTGTCCAATAACACTCTGTCAGCTCCAGGGGTTATATTTAAACTGTCCAATAACATCTGCAAATTCCTGAGGTTTTATTTCATTTCATATTAATCAAAACTCACCCACCCACCTCCCTTACTATGGGTGCACACCAATCAAATTTATCCCTATGGCAACAACGATAAGTAGTCACAGTTACCTTCACTATTCAGTGGGGGTGTGGTTAAAACCATTCAGTTCAACAGGATGAGTCAACTCTATTGTACTCAAACACATGTCTGAACCATCCCTGTTTGTTTTACTGTTGTAAGCAGAGTCAGGGTGAGATCTACCCTGACATTTGGTGGTGAGTTGTGGAAAAGAATGTCAGGGGTTGATCTCGTTTGCACAGGCACACCCACCCCGCCTAGCATGAGCCCACAGTAGCCCAAATGGTCACTTTGGCTGCTGTGGAATCCCCAGTTTCTCTGTTATTGAGGCAGGAAGAATAAAGTGTTGTTATCCTGATTATGTGAATCAAGGACAGTGGAACTGTACTTGGCCTTTTATGAGGGAGGGACTCGCCATCAACTAATTAGCACTCGCTAGGCAAGGGACATGGGTTCCAAAACTCAGCAAATTGAGAGAGGCTGGGGACAGGTATTTGTACCTGGTGGGCCCCAGACACTAATTCCATCTCTTCTTCCTGTCTCCACTGTGAAATGTTAGTGCTAATTTTGATTCCATGAAGAGTCTGATTACAGACTGCAGAGCTGAATTCACTTTGGGCTAATGGTGAACCAGCACTGAGTCCTCCCTACTACTTAACAAAGTAAGTGGTGATTTTAGCTTGTAGTAGGGGAGCCTCAGTGCCCCACTGGCTGAGGGCTTGAGCCAGTTTTGCATTGTGTTATTGGAATGGAGTTCCTAGCAACTGAATGCAGCTCTTGTTGCTGCCAACTCTGATGGGCAGAATGGTTACACTGTAAACACATTTTTAGGATTTTTTCTCCTCCCACAACATACATTTCAGCTTTTTGCTGTAAATGGGTCTTTTTTACACAAAACCACAAAAGTTAGATTCTCACAAACCATTTTTTTAATTTAAAAGACATACAGCTTCTTGAAAACAAACCAAGAGGCTCCATTAAAACTTTTAGCTCACTTAAGGGCCAGAGACCTTCTAACAGAAATGCATATAGTCACAGAGCCCTTTTCAATAGATGTTTTTTAATTTACATATTTAAATTTACAAATTTACATATAAAGTTGAAGTCCAAATCACACAGTCATGGTGCCATTGGGCTGGGGCATCTATGACATAGCCCTCACAATCTTCAAAAAGCTTTTCCCTAAGACAGTTATTAAGAACAGCATAAACAGCAATGCATACGATAGTCCACATACATTTTTACACTCACAATGTGGCACTGGCTCAGCGAGTTCCATGCCAAACCTTCTCCTAAACTCCTTATAACCTTCATCCTCGAAGTCCTCTTCAACAATTTTTAGCGGCGTTCAGCAAAAACAAGGCGGGCCCGGTTCATCTTTGCTGCTTGATGCAACGTTGTCCAGGGCCTCCGGGTCCTCTAGAAAGGCATCATCGAGCTGTCTCAGACAAGAAACAAGTGTAAGTTCTCACTGCTTATTATTTAGTTTTACACAACCCCAGGTTCCTAACCTCATTACACCTCATCATCAACTGTCGCTTCTTAATCATTCATTTACCTGAGCGACGTCTTTTCCGTTCAGCTTGTCCGCCGGTAACTCCCCCAAGCAATGATCGCCTTCCTCCTCCAGGGTGGTGGACAACGAGAGGCCACCATGCTCACTGGTGTGTCTCATGAATGATTGGGCTTTGGGTTCAGGTTCTGGCGTATCCATCAATGGCTGGGCCAAAGGAATCCCCTCGGCTGTTCCCTCAACTTCTTCGGAACTGTTGCTGCTGTAGCACTTTCTCCACACGAGTCCAAAGGTCCGCGGGGCTAAAACAAAGTCTGAAGTTCTCAGGGGGGTGGTAAAGGAGTCCACGTTTCCTCTCAGCCTTTCCACAATTTCTGAAACATGTCTTCTTGGTAAGAGATCGCCTTCTCTGTCCAGCTCTGGAACTTGTGGGGTGATGGTGATGCACTCTGATTGGCAGAGGGCATTGGGAGGAGTTCTTAGAGGGGTCACACAACCCTCTTCTGGGTGGTCACCCCATCCCAGAACCTGCCCTGTTTTGGTCAAATCTCCTTTCGGGGCAGTCCTCTGCAGCCGAAACCCATCGCGACTGGTAGAGGGTGGTGGGACGAGTTCCTAGAGGGG
This sequence comes from Mauremys reevesii, assembly GCF_016161935.1. Classification (NCBI taxonomy): domain Eukaryota; kingdom Metazoa; phylum Chordata; order Testudines; family Geoemydidae; genus Mauremys; species Mauremys reevesii. The sequence continues at coordinate 30,764 of NW_024100783.1, read as the reverse complement.
GTCACACGAACCACTTCTGGATGGTCACCCAGCCCCAGAATTCCCCCCAATTGGTCTAATCTCCTCTCAGGGTGCTCTCTAGTGGCTGAAGCCCCTCCTGATTGGTAGAGGGCAGTGGGAGGAGTTCTTAGAGGGGTCACACAAACCCCGGAACTCCCCCTGGTTGGTTAAATCTTCTCTCGGGGCGTTCCTATCGGGGCAAAATCTATCCTGATTGGTATAGTGGAAGGAGTTCTTAGAGGGGTCACATGACACACCTTGCTTCCAGTCATGTGTCTGCCTTGACCCCAGAAGTAATACCCCCATGGGGTGGGGCTTCTGATGACCGGCGGGCAGGGCTTATTGGGTCAAGGGGTGGGGTTAAGTTTTGATTGACAGTAGGGCCCTTATACTCCTCGCTGCTGCTACCCAAAATTGGAAGAAGACAGAGGCAACTATAATACTGGGCAGTAGTCGCTGTTGTCCTACTGCTCAGATGCTGTAAGTGAGAGAAGGATCAGGCCCTGTAAAGTAGCCTGGGTTGATTTTTATTACTCAAGCATTTTTATTACACATCAGGACATCTAGTCATTCTGATGGACATGCAGCCTCTGGACAAGCTCATTGATAAGCATGTAGATTATACTGCTTGCTCAGAGGTCATTATTATAGTAACAGTCAAGTACTGGCCCAGATCCTCAAATACACCTGAGCTCTAGACTCTGGGCTGTTCTAAATTACGCTGTCTTGTAACAGCCATTGCTGCACTGGAGATAGCTGTAGCACAACGCACACTGTGTGTGCCATCTTCTGTTCCCAGCTCACACCCCATATACTTGGGTGGGAAGCTAGGAGTTGGTGACATACAGCCAGCTACACTGGCTGTACACTCTACATGCTGGTTCTCTGGGTGTTAGGGATTTGCACATGCTGGGGAATTCCTAGCTGCCTCTTAGGGCAGCTTTATGGCTACTTTGCCCTGCTCCACTGCAACATAGGGCAGCAAAAGGGTGACTTTACAACTAACCCCACCCCTATTGATGCACCTACCCGTGGTTGTTAGGAGTCTGAGTTCAGGTATCTGGATTTGGAAAGCCCACTCACCTGGTATAAAGTTGTCTAATGGCAACCAAAGGCCAAATATGCCTTTAAACATCAGTCCCCTTGTTTTTCAAATATCTATTTGAAACACCACAAAGCTGATAGAGATTTAAGTGCCCTAATCAGCACCTCTGCAGGTGGCTATAATGGGTATTTAGGCTTCTACCTGCAGATTTTAGTGCTTAACTTTAGCCACCCAAGGCCTTTGTATTTGTCTTGCCCAAGCCTATGAGTTGCTGAGTGTTCTCAAACTCCCACTGATGTTATTGGGAGATAAGGATGCTCTGCCCTTCACAGAAGGCGCTCAGCAGATATAACTCATCCTCCAAAGTTAGCTACTATGATCCTTCACCTCCTATCAAAAGGTCACTGAATGGTCAGGTTTCTAGTCTCCATCACCACCTCATTCTCCAGTTTGCTGTCCCCTTGGGTGCAGGGCTTGTGAGGATTCACCAGGCAGCAGTTTGCAGAGGAGGGCGAAAGGCAGAGGGAGTCTGGGATGTTATTGCTTATAGTTCTCAGTGGGGAGACAACGTTCCTGTAACAGTTGAATATTTGAAGGAAATCAATAGAGAGCCCTGTTGAATTGACACATTCCACTAATTCAAAAGCGACTCTATTAAGTAATATGGGTTCCCCTAATCTTGTAGTGTTTCCTGTTTTGGTGATTGTTTTCTATACTGTATCCAGCAGCTTATTCCCAGTCCATGTTCTCCTATTGTTATTCCCTAGTATTCTGCACTCTGTTTATGTGTATTAAGGGGCACTGGACAAATACTGATGATTCTTCACATTTCTTTTTCAGGTGCTGGCCATGTATCTCACAAACAAGATCATATGTAAATAACCCAGCTCCAGATTTTGTATATATTGTGTACATATTTCCTACTAAACTGTTTGAAGTATCTGTTTCAATTGCTCAGAGGCCTGATTTCGTCTTTCAGAGAATTGGGGCTTCCTCAATGTCCTCTGTAACCATGATGTGGGGGCTTCCTCCCTTGCCCTTTCTCCGTGGAGCTGGACGAAGACCTCAGCTCAGCGCCTCTCTAGGGTCTCTAACCACTCTTCCGCAGTCCCCACAAAGCTAGATCTACTGTAGTTAGTGGCCTGGGGTCTGGTTCTTAATCATATTCTCATCTTTGTTTTTCTGGGAATTCAGTGTTGCTGATGAATTCTGGGTTGTAAGTGGGATGGACTGTGTTCTGGCGAGTTATCCTCCCTCCTGTCTAGCCTATTTGTGGGTCAGAAGGCTATCTGTGAACTGCGTCTGTTTACTTACAGCCTTAGGCTCGGTGCCTGTAATAGTGTGTGAGGGAAGGCATCTCTGCTTTTCTAAGCCAAGTCCCTGTTTGTGAACTGCAAGACTTTAGCCGAGAGGAACCACTGGATTCCCTAGCTTCCCCCACTGCACTACAAGGGAACGACTGTCATTGGGTATCTCTGACAGGGTATGTCCTGCTGCGCTCACTGGTCTTGTGATGTCTCCATATCGGGGACCAGCTCATTTTGTTAATAATTCACATTGGACTAGAGCTGGGTGAAGGCTGATGGGGCAGTTCACTGAGGGGCTCACCAGTTAAACTCCACAGTTCAGAGAATCCTAGAAATGTAGGGCTGGGAGGGTCCTAGAAATATCATCCCATCCAGCACTATACTTAGACCGTCCCTGACAGCTCGTTGTCCAATGGGTTCTTAAAAACCTCCAGTAATGAGATTCCACAACCTCCCTTTGAAGCCTATTCCAGAACTTAACTATCTTTATAGTGAGAAAGTTTTTCCTAATATCTAACCTAAATCTCCCTTGCTGCAGATTAAGCTGATTCCTACTTCTCCTACATCCAGTGCACATGGAGAACAGTTGAGCGGGGTCCTTTTTATAACAGTCTGTAACATATTTGAACATGGTTTGAACATATTTGAGGGTTGGCTAAGATAAAGAGGCACGTGGAGGAGGGAAAGCAGGTTACAGGGGTATGTGTGCAGCTTTCTTGGGGTGCCCAGGCTCTGAGTCACCTTGTTACTCATCCGGTGAGAGGAAGATTTTCTCAGGGAGCTGATATCTAGTCAAGCATAACACCACCGGTCTGTTAGCCAGCCTACCAATCTCCACAGGGCTCTGCCAGCCCTTGCTCTGCCTTGCATGGTAACAGTAGTTGCACCGCGGCCACGAAGTCCCTCTGAAAGTGTCCCCCAGTAGCATCAGATTACTGTCACAGGACACTCACAGAAATTACCAGGGAACAGAATCTAAACAGCTTGATTGGTACAGCTCAGGATCAGATCTTTATAACCTCACAGCACTGAGACATATGTATAGTGGAATAATCCTAAATTCATTACCAAAGATTAAGATTTAAGAGGTAGTGAGTCAAGATCATGGAAACAGAACTGGTTACATATAAAATGAAAATCATAACATGCTTCTTAGAGTCTAAAATCAATTATTACGGCAGTTTTTCACCAAAAGCAATCTCCCAGCAGCATTAACCAACATGTCTGGGATCCAACTTTCCTGAGGAAGGAAAAGGGCTTTTTGCACACTGTTCCCAGATGTGCCCGTTACTTTGGGGGTAGGCTCATTTATCAGGGTTACTCTTCTGAGGGAGGGGCTTCTGTAATTCAATTAATGTGCTGTGAAAGTCACTTGTGTGTTCACATGGAGCTCTGCTCCTTCCTTCTGCAAGTCCCCTCCCAATGGAGCTCTCCTGCAGGACCTCGGTTCTCCAGGGCTGGGTTCCTCCAGCGCTAGAACTAGATGAACATGTGCACACACACACTAGCAGAGCAAGTCTGAGAGGACCAGGTCAATCAGCACTCTCCAGCTGATCCCCTCATGTGTTCCTGTACTCAATGGGCTGGGTTAAGGAGCACTTTCAAGCTGGTACCCTTATGTGCTCCTGGTCTCAATAGGCTGGATTGAGCATCACTTTCAGCTGCTCCCCCCACCCACCCATGTTCCCCAAGTTTAACACATCCCTATCACACATTCACATTACAATTGTACTGGTAGTAACACACTTGATGAGCAAACCCCACAGTATATTTTGGGGCACTACGGGGATCTTTAGCTTAGGTACAAGAAGCATCGCTGCAGAGTAAATGGGGGAAGCTAAAACACAAAAGAGTAAAATTCAGAGAGAGAGAGAAAAGCAACCAGCTGAACCATAAAAGTCATTTATTGAATCATAGTGATAACCACACCAGGAGGGCTAAACAAACATAACAGTTACATTTTAAAGGTTAATACCTGAGGTAGGAAAGAAAACAGAGAGAGAGAGATGGATCTCACCCACTCCATGAGGCTTGAACTGGTCGGGGTTCCCAGGTGATGGTGGTAGCTCAGGATCCTGAGTGCTGGAGACAGGCAGAGCCCCCAGCACGATCAGTCAGGAGATAGAATCCTGGAAAAATCCTGATCCTGGAAAAGCAGAAACTGGATGGAGTCTTCCAAGAAGATGCCCCCGTAATCCGCGGAGAGATGGTTGTACGTGTTTCCTTTGACTTTTACACACCAGTCACTACCCACCTCAATCATCACAGCAACTTGTTGGTTCATAATTCAAAGGGACGTCTTACTGGGCTACATCCCAAAGTCTGTGCTCACGCAGCCTGATCTCCTCTTTCTCTCCCGGTGCAGTTACATGGGCAGCAGTAAATGGAGATTCAGGCCCAATGGACCAGAATGTATCTATATAGTCCTTAGTGGACTTCATGGAGTCTTTGGCACTTCTCCCTTTTTGGGGATAAACATTCTGCTGGGGGTAGATCATTTTGGTTTTGTTGTTGTTCGGTTTAGGACTGAAAGGGGGTCATTGTTGGAGTTAGGGGTGTCAGGTTGGGATTAGGGGTGCCAGGGTTTAGGCATGTCAGTGTTAGGGCTTATTAGGTAAAAGGGGTGTCAGTGTCAGGATTTAGGGTCTCAGTGTTAGGCTTAGGTAGAAGGGGTTGTCAGTGTCAAGGCTTGGGGTTTCAGAGTCAGGCTTAAGGTGTAGAAGGGGTGTTGGTGTCAGGATTTAGGAGGCATCAGTGTTAGATTTTAGGGTCTCAGGGTGGAGTTTAGGATCTCAGTGTTAGGGTTTAGGATTGAAGGGGTGTCAGGGTTTAGCAGAGGTGCTGGAACTAGGGGTGCGTGGGGTGCTGCAACAACCCCTGGCTTGAAGTGGTTTCCATTATATACAGGGTTACAGTTTGGTTCAATGGCTCTCAGCATCCCCACTATAAAAATTGTTCCAGCACCCCTGGGGTTTAGGGATGTCAGTGTCTGGGTTTAAGGGGTCTCTGTGTTAGGATCTCAGTGTTAGGTTTAGGCAGAAGGGGGTGTCCATGTCTGGGTTTAGGAGGTGTCTATATCAGGTTTATTAGATAGAAGGGGTGGGCTTAGTGCCATGACTGTTGTTCTCATGGTTGAAAGACATCTCCAAAGGGGATAGTTTTGCAGCATTTACTAAAGATGCTTAGGCTCTGGCCTGATCTCCCTGGGCATTGGTTCCCAGCCAGCTCCCCTCAACTGAGAATGCATTGTCCACACCTCTCATGAGCTTCGTCCTGGGCTTAGTGACTTGCATTGCCCCAGAGGAGTGCAGCTGTCTTGGTGCTTCACAGGCCAAAGTTTGGTTTTTGATGTCACTGGGGCTTGATCCATTAACTCATGGGAAGCTGCCTGGGAGCTAGTGGCAGGACCTGAGCACCGGCCTGATGAGCTAAATTCTCTCACACTGGTTTAATACAAAGCATCTCTATTGACTTGGATGGAGTTCCTCCACACTGATAAAGGAGTAACAGTAACTGAGATCAGAACCTGACCCAGCTATAGGTCTGGCCATGACTGAGAGTCCATTCTTGGGTAGCTTTCTAGGAAGCATGTGTTCTGCTATACTTTCCTATGCTGAGGTCCTGGGATTAATTCTTCCTTTTCATGGTACTCGGGGGACTTTCTTATCCCAAATCTGTCCTTTGCTCCCCTTTAGGGAGGGTACAAGGGTGCTGAGCCTGATGACTCTTTAACAGCTTTTGTGCTGATTGCATTGGAAGAGGCCAAGGACATCTGCAAGGATTAAGTCAACGTGAGTATCTCTGCACCGTAGAGTCACTTCTACGTTCATACCCAGGTTTTCCCATCTTTCCATCCCCTATGAACCACGCCCCATGGTGTTATGCTTATAAGAAGCACATGAGATCTTTTTCAGGGGAAAAGGCAATATGCCACGTTTATTGAAGATACAGCAATTAACATACGCATTCAATCTCACACCACACACACACTGTCCCACCAGTCAATGTTATAGTTATCAGTCCAGAGTCCGGATCAATCTAGTGGCCAGCTAGGTTGATCACAGGTAAGTAGGAGCCGAGTTCTGTCGGTTGCAACATGATGCTCCGGGGAAGTCTTGGAAGAACAAACCCAAAGTTTCATGGCACCCCATTTATATAGTGATTTTCCTTCATTGGGACCAATGACTTCTTCTTTGAGTGCTTGCTGATATCAATTCCATTTAGGTGTGTGCATGCGCTGCGTGCACGGTTGTCGGAAACTTTTCCCTAGCAGCTACCCGTCAGACCAGCTGGGGAGCCCCCTGGAGTGGCACCGGTATGGCACTCTATATACGACCCTGGCGGCCCGACCCCCCCTTCAGTTCCCTCTTACTGCCTGTGATGGTTGTTCAAACAGTGGTTTCTTTCTTGCAAGTGCTCCACTAATCCCTGGCTCTTCTGCTTATCTTTGTATATAGTTACCCATTGTTAGTTAATTGTTCTCTTCTAGTTGTTAATTGTAGTCTTTAGTGGTTGGGGGGGGGTTCCCCTTCAATGAGTGCCCCTTGGGGCTCCAGGGCATGCAGTCCCAGGGCTTCAAACCCTATAGCTCCTGCGCCAAGCCTATGCCTACGGGCAACCCCCATGACTCCTGTCTCTGGTGTCTGGGAGAAGCCCATCCAGGCAGATAAGTGCAAGATCTGCAAGGCCTTCAAACCTCACACTAGAAAGGAGAGGGACACTCGTTTAAAACAACTCCTCATGGAGTCAGCCCTCTGTCTGCAGCAGGACCCGGCCCTGAGTGCTTCGGTGCGGAGCACCCCTCCAGCGGTGCCGTCAGCAGCACTCTCAGGGGTTGGCGGTCTCCCAGGGCCAAGAAGCGTTCCGCTCAGCACCGCTCCCACTCGCCAGTTGCCCACAAGAAGCAGGCCAAGGGCAAGCCTCCCCAATGGCCTGATTCAGAAACCGTCGCCTCGGCAGGGCATGCTGCAGAGCATGGGCCTAAGGCCAACAGAGGTTCTGCTGGACTCCTGGCCGTGCTTGTTACATAACTGGTCTCCTCAAAAAGCTGTTACCTGCTTCTCAAGGGGTTTCATCCACAAGGATTCAATTTGACTCCAGTATGAGGGATTCGTCTGAGCTTAAAACAGCTACTGGATATGGGAACCCATGGTCAAGAGCCATCATGATGTCATACTCGCTGCCACCTAGTGCTTTGTGCGAACCGGGCAGCTGCTTAGACAGAATTCTGTAACGTATCCAGCCGGGCTGGTATCAACCTGCTCCTCAGGACTTATGTGGTCATGAGGTGGGGGAGCTGCCTCTTGGTTAGCTACGGACTGAGCTTTCCAAGCATCAAAGTCTCAGCCCCCACTTAGATCCTCTGTTCAAGCTGCACAGTTTGAAACATGTTTAGACTGGAAACTCTTTGGGGCCAGGGCTGTGGTTTTGTTCTTTGTTCATACAGCTCCTAGCACAGGGTCTATGGTCTGTGACTGGGGGTTTTAGGTGCTACCACAATAAAAATAATCAAAGGGATCCATGTGAAAAATTTGCCAAGTGAAAGGGGGCGAGAGGAGGGGGAATCAAATTATTTCAAGCTTCCAAGATCTGCCACTTTGTGCAACTTCTCGTTGCCACCTCACAAGCTTTGTGCTAGTGCTTCCAAAGTTACAACAGTAAATGCACTGATTCTCACAAGCATTTAGGTGCCTAATTCTCATTGATTTCAATAGTGTTAGGTGCCTAAGTACCTTTGGCAGTCTGGGACTAAGATTAAGCCTTCTCCCCTTGAAGTCAATAGCAGGACTCCCACTGACAGCAGACTATTGTATTTGGGAGAGGGCCTGAGCCCTGCCTGCCCCCTGTACAAGCCCTGCCTTCCCCCCGTGCAGGGCTGACATCGCCTGTCCCCCCTCCTTGCACATTCCTCAACACCCCACGGTTTTTACAAAAAGTTGGGACAGCCAAGACAGGTCTGAAAAAAGGGACTGTCCTGGCCAAAAAGGGATGTGTGGTCACCTTAGGCACAGATAGGTACAGAAGACTCTCTCCTAAATATCCATCCATGCTTATCTAGCCACCCATTCATGCTTGTCCATCTAATTTAAGGTGTTTCTTGTGCACTCATGATCCTAGTAGCTGGTTACTTATAAAGCTCTATTGCAGACTATGTAAAAAGTCACACAGCAAGGCAGGGTAAGAATTCAGCCTTTTATATAGAGAGAAACAATAAGAAAAAAAAAGAGTGAAACCCCCAAAGAGGACAGGGCTAGCGGCGAGTGTCAGCAGCATTGGGACTCTGAGTGGAGCTGTCTCCACCTGAGGGTTATGCTCCATCTCAGCTCAAACTGTCCCCTTGGGGCTGCTGGGAAAGCTGGGTCCAAGTTTAGGTTGGGCAGCCAAACATGGTCATGGCTTCAGAGAACTCAAGGAATTCCTGGCAGAGGTTCTGGAAATCCGGCTTCTGGCATTCGTCCTCGTTGGGCCACTTCTCGATCCAGGTGTCCTTGCCAATGATGTAGGATAGCCTGGGACGGACAGGCAGGAGTGTGAGCAATGAGCCACAAAATGTGTTCAATTTGTTTGCTCAGTTCCTCAAGGGCAGCCGGGTTTGCCTAAGGGCATGGCCAGCGGGTATGGCAGGCCAGGGGAGGCTGATTCTCCTCAAACAGCCAGGCGTGGCCCCACTCATTCTCCATCCTGAACCCCGTCCTACTTCCCACCGCTTCCCCCGGCCACAGTCCAGGCAGGCTGCTCCTCTTCCCCAAGGGGGCTGGGGCTAGCACGGGCTGGCCTGCGGCTCGGGACTTGAAGTGGCTGGGTGCCCCCGGTGCTGGGGCCCCCCAGCTCTGGGGCTGGCGGTGCTTGAGGCACTGGGGCCACAGCATATGGTGCTCCTGGGCTGGTGGCACTGGGGCCGCGGCCTCTGGGGCTGGGGATGCTGGGGCTGCAGCGCCCAACGCTTCAGAGCTGGGGGTGCTCAGGTTAGCTGGCCGGAGGGGCCTGGGGCTGGGGCAGGGGGGCTGGCAGCCACAGGGGTCGGGTTGGATCTCCGGTGGGAGGAAAGGGCGGAGGAGGGGTGGTGTCGGGGTCTAGCCTTCCCAAACAGGCAGCTCACACTCCGCCCATGCCTAAGGGCCACATCTGACTTGCAGAGAAACAGTGGGTTGCCTCCCCTCTCATAGGTCCAGCCCATGGAGTACAGAGGGACTACAGATCCCAGCATGCAATGCTCCATATACAGCATGAGGATGGAACTTTCAGCCTCTGTGAGCTGCATCTTTGTTGGTGAAACTCATTTTTAGGTGCAGTTTTTACCCTAATTAATGACATTTCCACCCAGTTGAAACCTAAGTGATTTAGGAACAACTGTGGCTGGATGCAGGGACCATGAAATTGCACTGACAATGTGATCTGTTCTGGTGAAATAGTTGGGTAGCCCCTGTGAGGAATGGTGGTCCAGGGTTAGACTACGAGGCAAACCTGGATTCAATTCCCAGCAACTCCAGAAACTACCTTTTAGTACTATGGAGAGGTCACCTAAGGCCAGTCAGTGGGAGTTAGGAGCCTCAATACCATTGAGGACCTGGACCGTAGGCTGTCTGTGCCTCAGTTTCCATCTGTTAAATGAGGGTAATAATGCTGCCCTGCTTCCCATAGTGAGAATAAATACATTTGCTCTTGTGAGGCCCTCAGAAAGTACAGTAATGGGGGCCTGATGGGTACAGTAACTCCTCACTTAACCCTGTAGTTATGTTCCTGAAAAATGCGACTAAGTGAAACAATGTTAAGCAAATCCACTTTCCCCATAAGAATTAATATTAAGTTCCAGGGAAAAACATTTTTGCCAGACAAAAGGTGTTATACACATTTTAAACAGGCAGTTTAATACAGGTACTGTACTAGAGTTGGGAGGCGCCTGCCGCACTCCCACCCAGGCACAGCCCACTGGCACTGGAGAGGAGGCAGGCAAGGAGGCTGAAGGTGCTGTAGGTTAGGAGAAGCACCTTGCACAGCAGCGGCAGCTTCCTCTACTCTGCAAGCACCAAGGGTGAGGAGGCTCAACCCTCAGCCCTCCCACTTCCCCCCTTCCGCCAAACCCCCACCCTTAACCTGCCACTTCTCCCCGACCTCCTCCCCTTTACTTCCCACGCTGCATCCTCGCTTCTCCTCCCTCCCTTCCCCCCTCCCTTCTAAATGCCACAAGCCACCTGATTGCCCAGGGCAGGAGGGAGGGGAGCCTGCATGCCGAGTCCTCACTCCTTCCCCCTCCCTCCTGCCCGGGGCAATCAGCTAGCTTGTGGCGTTCAGGAGACAGGGAGGGAGGGGGAGCCTGCACTCCGAATCCTCGCTCCTCCCTCCTGCCCCCAAAACGTGGCAAGTCAGCTGATTGCCAGAGGCCGGAGGCAGAGGAGGAGGAGGAAGGCGCTGATCTGCGGGGTCTGCGCTGTGGGGTCGGGGGGCGCAGGGAGGCAGCCAAACAACATAAGAGTGGAGCATTGCACAACTTAAAAGGAGCAGGTTCCCTAAGTGATCAGCAACATAACAACGTTAACCAGGACGACTTAAAGTGAGGAGTTACTGTACCTAAAATAGATAGGGCAATTAGTTAAGGGCGTGTCTGCTTGAAACTGACTAACGCAGGGTAACCACAGGAGGCTACTTACTCAGCTTCCCTGGACCACAAGTCGGTGCTGAGTCCACAGATCAAGTAGTCTTTGTTACGCTCCAGCCTCAGAGACTCTCTGCATTTTATGTGACTGATGAATTGGCGGGTTTTTCCTTCTTGATTTTCATCAGTCCCTGTGAAAAAAGATGTCACACATAAGAGCAGAGTGAGGACGAGATAATATGGGGTGGAGAGGGATGGAGATGAAAGGAACAGAGAAGAGGAGACTCCTAAGTGTTCTCTTGAGGTTTCAGTACAAATTCAGCCCCAGAGTGACTGCAACAATAACCAATCACTGAAGCTCTAGCAGTCACTAGAGACAGGAAGGACCGTCTTGTGGTTGTGGCACTGGGCTGGGCCTCAAGAGTTCAGGCCTCAGCTCCTGTTTCTGCCACAGACTCCTGGTGTGACCTTGCACAAGTCACTGATCTACCTGGGACTCAATTCCCCACCTGTGAAATGGGGCTAATAAATCCACCCAGTGTCGATTTAGATTGTAACCTCATCAAGGCAGGGGTTGTATCTGGATATGTCCAGTGCTTAGCACAAGGGGCCCCTAATCTCAGGTAATACAAATAATTAGAGCAGTCAAATCAGCTCCCAGCGAGTGAAGCTGCTTTGAGCTCAGTTAGATCCTGCTTCCTTTGCCTTTATATTGATTTATAAAAATCAGCATTGAGGAAGAGAGACTCCACGTCCCCTATAGCCACTTGGGCCAAAGGGCCACCAAGTCTGGGATCTTGACTCCCCCAGTGGCCAATACCAATTGCTTCAGAGGAAGGTTGAAAAAGCCCATAATGAGACTGGTCAGTTGTGCCAAGCTGACCACAGGGAAAGGTTCCCCCTGTTATTTTGTTTGCCTAGGAGGGTTGAGCAAATTCTTTCTTGTCCCTTGTGGCGACAGGTTAATGCCTTGGAGCATGAGACTAGATTAACCTTGGGGCTTTAGCACTTTCTCTGGCTAAGAGAAATAGCTCTTATGCCAGCCTTTATCCCAAAGGCCATTCAAAGAAATTGCACCCTGATTGTAGAAGGGGAGCTCTTACCTGCTTTAATGATTTCCAAAATTTTCATGGTGTAGTAGTCAGAACTGCCCGCTTCTTCACTGCTAACAAGCCTGGTCTTATACACTTAAATAAAAGAGGAAGACATACAAAACACCAGTTGAAGGTCTGCAGTATTTTTCTGTAGTGAATTCAGTGTATAACTGACTCTTCAAATTGGCTGTGAGAAAGCTGGTGCCATGGTGAGGGCATTAGCTGGAGACTGGGGTTCATTTCCCTGCTCCACCACAGACCTACTGCATGACCTTGGGCAAGTCACTTAGTCGCTCCATGCCTCAGTTTCCCCTTTTGTACAATGGGGATATTTGCACTGCCCTGCCTCATATGTAGTAGTAGGATTTTATATTTTTATTTTGTATGATTTAGAATGAGGGATAAAGAATAATGAGATAATAATGTAGCATGTATTAAATGTATTGCTGTATGATTTGATCAAATGCTGCCAGCCACCCTTTTGGAGTAGGAGAAAGGAATGGCCTAATAGGCCAATTGGCAAAGATGCATCAGCCGGAACCTGTGTCTGGGCTGATTTCAAGGTAGTAAAAAATGTTTTAAGCTCACTACTTTGTTGTAGGCTTAGCATTTTTAAATAAGTAAAAGAGTGCCATGATTGTTTTCTTTTGCATTGTAACTTGATATTCTTGTTCCAATGTTCTGTGTAAATTGATTCCATTTCACGTGTGAATGAGGAACTTATGTGTTAAGGGATACATGTGAAGGCCATTGCTGAATGATATGTACAGGGGAGGAACCAGAGACAGACGCAAGGGCGCCAGGAGGCTGAACATGCCCCTGTTGAAATGTCTGAGGAGGGCAGATTGACAACTCTAAAGATGAGACAGGCACCTATCCATGGGGACAAGATAGCTGTGATAAAGAATGAGAAGGACTATTTAAGAAAACAAGCACTCAGACAATAATTGAATAAAACTCATTGGTTCCAGTGAAGGAAAGTCACTCTATAAACAGAGTGTCTTGCCATGAAACCCTGGGTTCATCCTGCCAAGACTTCCCCAGAGCATCATGTCGCAACCGATGGAACCCAGCGCCTCCATACCCATGATCCACCTGGCTGGCCACTAGATTGATTCGGACTCTGGACTGGTAACTATAACATTGACTGGCAGGACAGTGTGTGTGTGTGTGGTGTAACTGACTGCATATGTTAATTGTTGTATCTTCAATAAATGCGGCGTATTGCCCTTTCCCCTGAAAAAGATCACAGCACGGGAGGTTGTGAGGATAAGCATATTAAAGATTGGGAAGTGTTCAGATACTAGGGAAATAGGGGGCAGATAAATACTTAGGGTTAGATTGAATCTTAAACCGTCATCTGATTTTGTTCATTTCTGGGAGCTTAAGGCCCCAAAATCTCATCAGGTTTCTGCCCCAGCAGATCCAGACCTTACCCCTGATTCAGCCTCAAAGGCAAACTTTACAATCCAAATCGAATTCCGAACCCTGTCTCTGTGCTCTCCTCATGGAAAAAGATGCAGCAGATCCAAATCACATTTACCATAATCCACTCCAGGTTCACAGGCTTCCTCCATTCGCTTGTTCAGAGTGATGGGATCCTCTGTCTTCTGCTGCATGAAGCAGCTTTCTGTGGGGAAGGAAGATGGGGAGAGAATCACCAAGGGAGACCATAGTTTCAGCTCTGTTATTACTGACATACAGGTGCCCAGCTATTTGAATCCTGGGTGAGCTGCGCTAACCCACACAGTGACCAGTGACAGGCCCACCTCCTCCGACAAGGGAATGGCCATGGAAAAAAAATAGGGAGTGCTCAGCACCCACCAGCCACAGCTACTCGGCGGGGCTGCCGATCAGCTGTTTGGCGGGTGGCAGGAGGCACTTGGCAGAGAGCAGCTGGCGGGGGCCTCTGGGGAGGGGGCAGAGCGGGGCCAGGAAGTGGCAGAGCGAGGGTGAGGTCTCAGGGGAAGGGGCGGAGTGGGGGTGGAGCACCCACCAGGAAAAATAAAAGTCAGTGCCTGGGTTATGGGGCACAGTAAAAGATGAAACAAGGGATGGAGGGGTAGGTTGCAGGGTCTAAATGAGGTGATCCTGAGCAGACAGACTCAGACAGCTCTGCAAAGGAATCAGTAGATGTTGCCCAGAGGAACTCTGCCTGGGTGTATGAAATAACCAAGAACCATAAGTAGGCCTGGCAATCCCAGCTAACTTCCCTCTCTGCACTGATGGATCTCTGCCTGGGTCAGCGCCAGGAGGAGCCTGGTCACAGGACTTAGTGGAGCTGCAGATGGGGAATCAAAGGTGATGGGAAGGACAGATCCGGAGACTGAGCGCCTCTCTGTATGCCCGGCAGACAGCAGGGCTACAGCAAGTTCCCCACTGAACAACGGCCCCACCAATGGGTCTCCACCCTCTTCTAGAGGATCCCTTCCTAAGAGTCAGCGGGGAGTGGAGCCCCCATGGATCATTCAAACTGACAGTGGGGGGCTGAGGGGTGCTAGCTGTGGGCATCCTGGAGTGAGATGACCCAGATATTTTAAAGAATACCTGACTTCATGTCACCACCCCCCACCCCCACACTGGATTCCAACCATTGAAACAGCTGGTATGTTTCCACTGAAGTTTCAGAACCAGGGAGGAGCATCCCTGTTGGAATGGCTGGAAACCCAGCAACTCCTGCATCCCAGACTGCCCTGCTTCCATGTGTGCAGCCCCACTTCATGGTGTGACGGTTCAGTCACGGAGACCCCCTTGGCACTGTCACCTGATGTGCTGAAACTACCTTTGAGCCCATTTTATTTGCCACCTTGGGACTTTAGAACCCTGTCTTGTTGAGCAAGACAGGCAGCCTGCTGCAACACAGACCCAGAGTCTGAACCACACCCCCAAAGCTGCAGTTTAAGCTGAAAGGAGCTTATCTCGTACTCCTGTCTCCAGCACCCAATGGGATCCAAACACCAAATAAATCCATTTTACTCTGTATAAAGCTTATACAGGATAAATTCATAAATTGTCCGCCCTCTATAACACTGATAGAGCGATGCACCACTGTTTGCTCCCCCAGGTATTAATTACTTACTCTTGGTTAATTAATAAGCAAAAGTGTTCTTATTAAGCATAAAAAGTAGGATTGAAGTGGTTCCAAGTAATAACAGACAGAACAAAGTAAGTTACCAAGCAAAATAAAACAAAACATGCAAGTTTAAGCCTAATACATTAAGAAACTGAATACAGGTAAATCTCACTAAGCTTCTTTCATAGACTAGACTTCTTCCTAATCTGGGCCCCATCCTTTCCCCGGTACAATCCTTTTTAGTTCCAGCTCAGGTGGTAGCTAGGGGATTTCTCATGACTGGCAGCCCCTTTGTTCTGTTCCACCCCTTTTATATCTTTGGCACAAGGCGGGAACCCTTTGCCTCTCTCTGGGTTCCCACCCCTCCTTCTCAATGGAGAAGCACCAGGTTTAAGATGGATTTCAGTATCATTTGACATGTTCACATGTCCTGTGAGACTTCATTACCCGCTGGCTGGCACACAGGTATACAGGAAGGCTTAAAAGTAAACAGAGCCATTTACAACCAATTGTCCTAGTTAATGGGAGCCATCAAGATTCTAAACTACCATTAATGGCCCACACTTTGCATAACTACAATAGGACCTCAGAGTTATATTTCATATTGCTAGTTTCAGATACAAGAATGATACATTCATACAAAAAGGATGAACACACTCAGTAGATTATAAGCTTTGTAAGGATACCTTAGAAGAGACCTTTTGCATAAAAGCATATTCCAGTTACATTATATTCACATTCAAAGTATATTTTCATAAAACATATGGAGTGCAACATCACACATGGATCAGCTAGCTTCACGCAGCCCCCAAGGCCCTGATGGGCAGAGAGGAGGAACTGATGTCTGCAATACCCGGACCCTCCTAGGCCACCCAGCTAGCTAGAGAAATTCTGCTTCTACGTCCTGCTGCCAGTTCTCCTGCAATTGGCAGGTGGGGTTGCCATTGGAGAAGAGAAGGAGAGACCACAGGTGAGGGTAGGTGGTCAGGGAGGGTGGAAACCATCTGCAAATGTGGGGGAGAGGGGATAGGATAGGGAGTGAAGGAAGCTATTGAAACTCTGTGGGAGTGAGGGGCAGGATTCAGGTTGGGAAGGTGGGTCCTGGGGGTTCCTACAGCCTCCAAGGCCTGTTCTGCTCCCTGGCCCGATCCCAGGCCCTGCAGACCCTTCTGAGTCCTCTCTTGCCTCTGCTCCCCAGGCGTGCATCCCCCACATGTTTCCACTGAGGGTACCCTCACCCCAACCCTGGTCCCACCATTCCTGTATGTGGTGATGTGTATCAGGGACACAACCGGCCAAGAGTCAGAGCTCCAAGCTAGGGGACAGACCCAGGGACCGTCCTGCCTGTGGCTGCCGTGAGCCTGTATCGCACGTGAGAATCACCCAGAGCCCACAGGGAAGGAGGGCCCTGATCAGCGATGGAGGGGGCTGATGCTGGGGGGCCCTTGGACTTCATGTTTGCTGATAAAGCTGACACGGGAGCCCCCACCAGAGATATAAACAGAGACAGGATTCTCCTTACCTTCTGCACAACGGCAGACGTCCCCATAACAGATCTTACTGAAGAGCCCGCTCTGGTTAGACGGGTGGTAGAACTTGGTGCACCGGTCATCTAGAGAAAGATCAGAGAGACGGATCATTCCCCGTCCCGCAGAGCAACGGCCATGGTTTACAGCACCTAGGAGACACCCCTGAAGCCCTTACTCAAGCAGATGTCCCACTGGGTGACCCTGGGGAAGGGAGCAGCAGTCTGTGCGAATGACTTTCTTAGCTATAGAAAACCATCAACTTGAAATGACGGGCTGGTGCTTGTTGGAGACACCCTCTTAATCACACTAGCAGCAAATTCACCTCTGGAGGTAAAACGGGGGGAGAGGGCAAGTAGGATAATTATTGCCTGTAGTCAGAGGTTTCCCCTTATTATTTTGTCTACCTTTGCATGGGTGTGTTAAGGTGATGAGTGTGACCATATAATTCCAAAATGGGGTAATGTTGGAACAGGAGGAACTGGGAGGTGAGCAGTAAACCAGACTAGACAGACTAGTCTGACCTTAAAGTCTGAGTCTAAATCCCGTATTCTAATCCAGTAGTTCTCAACCAGGGGGACACATACCCTAGCGGTACCCCAGGGGGTATGTTAACTTATCTAGATATTTGCCGAGTTTTACAACAGGATCTAGAGCCCTGCAGTGGGACTGGGATCCCGCAGGGCCTGCTACCATAATAGTGGAAGCAGGATAAAAACTCAACAAACAGTGCAGGAGTGGGAGTAGATCTTATGGGGCGGGATGAGAGCAGGATTGAAAAAATAGTCCTCATTCACCGCCAACAACACGAACTCCATGGCGAGCAGCTGCCGCTCTCTGGCCGCACAGTTCTGAAGGCAGCGCTCCCACCAGCAGCAGCTCAAGTCCCCTAATATCTGTGCGGCTACTGGCGGCAGCATTATCTTGAGAGCTGGGAACCTGGCCAGCAGCTGCCGCTCTCCAGCACCAAATGACAAGGTTCACAAGTGAAAACAGGCTCACGTCTCACACTGAAATGTAAGTATAATATTTATCTTCCAATTGATTTATTTTATAATTACATGGTTAAAAAATGAGGAAGTCGGCAATTTGGCGTGGACACTTTTGTATTTCTATGTCTGATTTTGTAAGCAAGTCGTTTTTAAATGAGGTAAACTTGGGGTACGCACGACAAGTAGCGCAGGAGTAGTGTAGAGCAGGACATGGGGATTCAGGACGCCTAGGTTCTATTTCCAATGGTGGGAGAGGACTGTGTGCGCGGAAGCTGTACTTGGAGCTCTGAACTGGCAATCTGCTCCCAGCTGTGCTCCTAGCTGTCTAGGCCTTACCTGAGGGCAAGTCTCTTACCATCTCAGTGCATCTCCTCTGTTACACGGGGATAATAATACCTAAGTACTGCAGCAAAAGACTGCAAGAGGTAATGATACCAATGTGACCCAGAGCAGAATTTGAAGCCAGGTGCCTTGAATGGTGAGGAGAGCTGCGATCTGTTACCTATGGTGTAATAATCGTAGACTGTGACGGATGCCGGCTGAATGAGACCAACTTCGAAAAACTGGTGAGCTTTAAACTGCAGGCATTCATCCTCTCTGTGAGAAACCTGGGTGGGGGTGGGGAAATAACAGGATTGCTTAGTGAAGGGTGGCTGGATGGAAGAGAGAGAATGAAAAAGAATAAAAGAAGGGGAGATGTTGGGGAAAGAAGAGGGGAAAGAGAAAGTGAGTGAGGTGGAGGAAAGAAGAACTAGAGAAGTGAAAGCAGCAAGGAAAGAAGAAGTGAATGACATAGAGAAGCAAATTCAGCCTTAATATCAGATGCTGCATTTCCCATTAAAGTCAATGGACCTACATCCACATACACCAGCTGAGGGTCTGGCCAATTCAGTTGATCCTAGTGGAAAGTCTGAATCTGGACCAGTGAATCAAAATTCGGCCATGGGTTGCAGTTTGTCAACCTGCTGACGTCTGCGGGGATGCCAGGGTATATCTGGGAGTGCAGTTTGGCTCAGCAGGAGCCCATGAAATTAACACAGGATCAGAGAAGCCCCTTGTCGAGTCTTTACCTTGTCCACATAGATTACGAGGTTGCTTCTGTCGGATGGGGCTTTGTCGATTTCAAACTTGGAAATGTATCTGTCGACCCCTTGGGAAAGCTAAATGTGAATAAGGAAAAGCAAGAGGCATTGTGGGTAAAGCAGTGTCTCTGTAAAAGTCCTGCAGCTGGGTGAAAAAAAACCACCGTCTCACTACGTGGCTCAGTGGTGTCGTGCTTGTGATCACATCTCCCATGATAGGATCTGCAGGGAAGATACTAGCCTGCTACTTACTCAACACCTAGGGTTGCCAGGAGATTGGTTTTTGAGTGGAACACCTGGTTGAAAAGGGACCCTGGCAGCTCCAGTCAGCAGCACAGCGCGGCTAAGGCAGGCTCCCTGCCTGTCCTGGCTCCGCACAGCTCCCAGAAATTGCCAGCGTGTCCAGCTCCTAGGCGCAGAAGTGGCCACAGGGGCTCAGCGCACTGACCCTGCCCCAAGCACCAGCTCCGCAGCTCCCATTGTCCAGGAACTGCGGCTAATGGGAACTGCAGGGGCGGTGCCTGCAGGTGCGGGCAGCACACAGAGCCCCCTGGCCCCTTTGCTTAGGAACTGGAGGTACATGTCACTGCTTCCAGGAGCTGTCTGAGGTAAGTGCTGCCTGGCTGGAGCCTGCACCATAAACCCCCTTCCGCACCTAAACGCCTGCCCCAGGTCAGAACCCCCACCCTAATGCCCTCCCATAGCCTGCACACACACACCCGCAAATCAACACCTTGCCCCAGCCTGGAGCCCCCTCCTGCACCCAACCCCCTCATCCCTGGCCTCACCCTAGAGCCTGCATCCCCACCCGGAGCTCTAACCTGCTCCCTACACCTCAACCTCATGCCCCAGCCCGGAACCTCCTCCCGCACTCTGAACGCCTCATTTGTTACCCCACTCTGGAGCTCACACCCCCAGCCAGAGCCCTTGCCCCCTCCCTCACCACAACCACCTGTCCCAGCCCGGTGAAAGTGAGTGAGGGTTGGGGAGAGTGAGCGATGAGGGATGAGGGATGGAGTGAGCAGGGGGCCAGATGTTGGAGAAGGGGTGAGGCAGGGGCAGGGTCTCAGGGAAGAGGTGTGGCAAGGGTGTTCAGTTTTGTGTGACGTACTCTCTTAAGATCTTCCACGTCTGGTGAGAAGCCAGTGAGCATGGAGACATCGATGATGGACATTGTGGCATCAACCACACCGAGGAACCTAACGAAGAGAAGAGAAAATACCCTTTTGATGAGAATTCATCACTTGAACATTGATTTTGTGATTGCTCCACCAGCTCCTGTTGCTTTATCATAATTTTTTTGGCCAGTCCATAGAAAAATTCATAGCCCAGGAGTCTCCATCTACCTCTTGCATCTGTCCATCTATTTATCATCTATCATTAAAGGGGATTGTTCTCACCTGATGCAGATTTTAATATAGACTGAACGCATGGCTCCTTCTGGCTTCTTAACTGGAAACATTGCAGAAGAAATATTAATTCATCTCAGTGTAAATTTCATGCCAGAAAAACTCTTTTGTTTTTTAGGTGTATTAACATGGCTTAGTAATCAAACAGGTCTTGCAGTAGGTGTGAAAAATTCCTCAATAAACCTCCTCCTCCAGCAATCCATAAATAACTCTTTCTGTCACTGGCAGGCAAACTAAAAAGCCTCTCCCAGCTGAGTGGCACAAATGAAATATAGTCTAGGGTTGGCAGAAAGAGGAGATTGAAACAGAGAGAACCCATGGGTGTGAACTCCTTGGACAGCTGAGAAAGTTAAGAACAATTTACGGGTGACTTCTGTTTCTGTGACAAGCGGTTTCAAAATCCTGGATCCCTCTATCATATGCGGACCTAATGTGTGGTCATGTCTCCCTCTAGTGGCCAGTCCTTTACTCCTTTAGCCCAAGCAGCAGAGGCTTGTGTTTTGGGTGCTGAAGATCCTGACCTCTGTCCCACGCTGATTTCACACCTATGCTGTCTGGAAATGTGTGCACTGGAAGTTTGGGTCTGTAACCAGACTTCCTGGCATGGGCTCATCTCTGCTTTAGAGGGAGACAATACCCAGAGTAGCTGGCCTGTGTTCCCACCCACATCTGATGCTCCAACTATGCTGCTAACAAGTGCTATGATGAGAGAAGGCAGCATCTGCTCCCGCATCAGGAATGACCCTGCATTGGTTGCAATCTAGAACATGTAGTAGCTGGAAATATTATTTAGTGCCTGCTCTATGGGTATAATTTTGTAGGACTTGGGAACTGGGAGAGTTTGAAGAAGCTTCACAAAAATACTTTCCAAAGTTAAGAATGTGATTGCAGAGATGGTGGTCGGTTTACACATCGGTGTAAATCCGCTGCTGTCCATGGAGTTAAACTGGTGTAATTGAGCCAAATTTGTCCAGATCTGAGGATTGAAAGCAAGCTTCAGAAAAGAAAAGACAAGTGGTTACTTACCGCCCCGGGCTTCTTCGACCGATACCCTCAGGTCAAAATTCTTACACTGAGATTCATCCTCCTGTAGCTTTGCATTATAAATTGTCATTACGGTTAAGGTCCCTTGTCCAGTTCCTTCCGCCTTCACAGTGAAGTCTTCATTCCATTTGTTCTGTAAAGTTGATCCAAGGTTAATTTTCTTTTGTACTTCATTATTATTATTATTTAAAGACAGGGCAAATGAAGCTAATGAAGAAAATGAAGCTGGTGAGATTGACACTCACTCACCCGGAGGGGCTGGGGGAACTCTGCAGAGACAATAGCATGAAGGAGAAAAAAGGTTACTTCCCAGGCAGTAACTCTTTGATCTCCACACGTCTTGCTTCTCTAGAGCCAAGCCTAAACAGCAACCCATCCTCTCCTACTTCTGGATTCAGCTCAAAACCACACACTCCAGGCCACTAACCCTGGAACAATTTACCTTGGGATGTGTGAGGCAAACCCCACCCAGCCCAGGGCTGCTCACTCAGCTGCAGTGACTCACCTCTCCAATGGAGCCTGCAGTGACTATCCCTGGTCAGGGCCCAGGCCAGATGACCCCCAGGCACAAGTATTTCATTGTCCCCATCAGAGCTGAGAGTTACTCTGCACAACAGCACTAGTTGGCCAGGGACCTTCCTCCGGCCTTGCAGTGTTACAGACTCCCCAGGCTTTTGGCCTGCCCTTGATCCAGTTCCTGTTCCTGCCCCAGCCATGCCCGAGCCTTGTTCCAGCCCACTTCAGCCTCCTCTGTGCCTTGCTCTGACCTTGCTCCAGTCCCGCTCCAGCCTGCATCTGCCTCCTGGCCCCCCAGGCCCTCGCTGATTCCAACCTGGCTTTGACCGTTGGCCTGCATCCAAACTCTGACTTCAATCCTGATTTGGCTTGTCTGTGGATTCTGACCCACGGCCTGTCCCCAGACCCTGATTTCAGCATTGCCCTTGGCCCAGTACAGAGTCTACAGCCAGCTCCAACCACCAGGCCTGACTGCCTAGAACCTAGGGCCTGACAGGATGTGGTGGATTCTCCATCACATGAAGTCTTTAAGTTAAGACTGGATATCTACCTAAGAGACATCTCACAACTCCGCTAGAAGTTACAGGCTTGATGCAGAAATTAGTAGGTGAGGTTCTCTGGACTGTGTCATGCCGAAGGTCAGACGAGATGATCATAATGGTCCCTTCTGGTCTTAAAAATCTGAGTCAAAAGTGTGAATGCATTTGGATCTGGTGCCGGGAATATGAATTCCCCTCCCCCTCCCAAAAGGGTTTGGATAGGAGGTTCTAGTCAAATCCCCTTTATCTATAATTAGTGATCTGTACTAATCACACAGAGAAGCATACCACCTCTGCTGTTCGGGCCACCAGAGCGTTGTGATTTAAGATGTTGTACTTTATTGGACTCACACGGCGTGGCAGGAGAATAGTAACATTCAAATTCAGGTCTTTGTGCTGCGGAATGTCTATCTGGTACTGCGCAAGAGCCTGGAACACCATGATGGTCGCTAGAACACCAGAAGAAAGACAAGAGGGTTCCACCGTATTGTCCTATTGCGCTGAACATCTGACAGCTTCTAAACAGACTTTTTAATGAAGAGGAACCAAAAGTACAATGAAAGAAAAAAACAGTTACTCACCTTTTGTAACTGTTGTTCTTCAAGATGTGTTGTTCATGTCCATTCCAATAGTGTGCACGCATGTGCATGTTGGCGGAAGATTTTCCTTAGCAGCATCTGTCGGGTCTGCCTGGGTGCCCCTTTGAGTCACGCCTCATGGCACCTAATATATAGCCCTGCTGACCCGCCACCCCTTCAGTTCCTTCTTGCCGGCTACTCCGACAGAGGGGTAGAAGGATGGGTATTGGAATGGACATGAACACTACATCTCAAAGAACAACAGTTACAAAAGGTGAAGAAACCTTTTTTTCTTCTTCGAGTGCTTGTTCATGTCAATTCCAATCAGGTGACTCCCAAGCCAAATCTAGGAGGTGGGGTCGGAGCTGTCCACTGATTGGAGTACTGCTCTATCAAAGGCCGCATCATCTCTGGCCTACCTAGTAATCGCATAAGGCGCAGTGAAAATGTGTATGGATGACCACGTTGCCGCCCTGCAGATTTCTTGGGTGGGGAGTTGAGCCAGGAATGCTGTTGATGAAGCTTGCGCCCTTGTGGAGTGTGCCGTTATCGGTGGCCCTGGGATCCCTGCTAGATTGTAGCACTCAGTAATGCAGGCCACAATCCATGATGAAATGTGCTGGGTCGAAATCGGCTGACCCTTCATCCTGTCCGCTACTGCCACAAGAGCTGTACCAACTTCCTGAATGGTTTCGTCCTCTCAATGTAAAAGACCAGTGCTCTGCGGACGTCTAGAGTGTGGAGCCTCTGCTCCCTGCTACTCAAATGAGTTTAGGGTAGAAAACTGGGAGGAAACTGTCCTGGTTGATGTGGAACTGCGACACAACATTTGGGAGGAAGGCCGGATTGGGCGTGAGCTGAACCTTGTCCTTATAAAATACGGTATAGGGAGGCTCTGACATTAGGGCCCTGAGCTCAGACACCCTCCGGGCTGAAGTTATCGCCACCAGGAACGCGACCATGTAAGAAAGAGCAGGGAGTATGTTGCTAAAGGGTCAAAGGGATGCCCCATGAGCTAGAGAGGACCAAGTTGAGGTCCCAAGCAGGAACCGGTTGGCAGATGTGCAGGTACAACCTGTCAAGGCCCTTCAGGAAGTGGCTGACCAAAGGGCTAGCGAAAATTGAACGGCCCTGTACCCCCAGATGGAAAGCTGAGATGGCAGCCAGGTGCACTCTTATAGAAGACAAGGAGAGACCCTCCTGCTTCAAGTGGAGAAGATAATCCAAAATGTGGGGCACTGAGGCTAGTGCCGGAGGCAAGTTGCACTGTGCTGACCAGATTGAAAATCTCTTCCACTTGGCCAGGTATGTGGAGTGGAGGGTTTCCTACGCCGAGAAAGACCTGTCTGACTTGTTCTGAATAGGAAAGCTTGAATGGATTCAGCCACGGAGCTTCCATGCTGTGAGATGGAGTGACTTCAGGTTCAGGTGTTGGAGACGCCCGTGATCCCGACTGAGAAGGCCTGGGAAGAGCGGCAAGGTAATCAGGGCTCCCACGGACATGTCTAGGAGAGACGTGTAACAGTGCTGATGGGGCCAGGCTGGTGCTATGAGAATGACCCAAGCCCAGTCTCTGCAGATCTTGAGCAGGACCTTGTGGACAAGCGGTATAGGCAGCAAGGTGTATAGAAGAGGTCCCCCACAATGGAAGAAGAACGCGTCCGCTGTGGAAACCAGATTATGATTCTGGAAGGAGCAGAACTGCTGACACTTCCTGTTGCAACACGTGGTGAAGAGGTTGATCAGGGGACAGTCCCACCTCTGGAAGAGTGAACATGCGATGTCCAGGCGAAGGGACCACTCGTGGCTGTGGAACGACCTGCTGAGGTGGTCCGCCAGCTCGTTCTGGACCCCAGAAAGGTACGACACCTATAGATTGAGTGTTCTATACAGAAGTCCCATAGCCTGAGGGCTTCCTGGCACAGGGGAGAGGTGCGTGCACCCCCATTTGATGATATAGATCATCCCAGTCATATTGTCCATAGTGACCGATACACATCGACCTGTTAGATAAGGGCGGAATGACTGACATGCTAGGTGCACTATTCTGACCTCCCTGACATTGATATGAAGACGGAGATCTGTCTGCAACCAGAGGCTCTGAGTCCTGTGGTCCCCCAGATGAGCTCCCCAACCGAAATCTGATGCGTCCATCACCAGCACTAGGGATGGCTGTGGGGCAGCAAAGGGAACTCCTGAGCACACCTGCTGAATGTCCGTCCACCACGGGAGCGAGTCGAGGATAGGGCGAGGCAGGGTCACGATCCTGTCCAAGCTGTCCCTGGCAGGTCTGTGCATTGACACAAGCCATGACTGAAGCGGATGAAGCCTGAGTTTGGCATGTCGTACCACATATGTACAGGCTTCCATGTGCCCGAGAAGCTTCCGGCAATTTCTCGCGGTGGTGGTGGGGAACTGCATGAGTCCCTGGATCATGGTGTTGAGAGCCTGGAATCTCACCTGTGGGAGGAATGCTCTGGCTTGTGTTGAGTCCAGTACCGACCCTATGAACTCTATCTCTGGACTGGGGACAGAATCAATTTGGCTTCATTCAGTAACAGGCCCAGATTCTTGAAGGTGGCTCTGATAAATGCCACCAGCGCTTCCACCTGAGCCCTGGAGCGGCCTTTGACCAGCCAGCCGTCGAGGTACAGAAACACCTGCACCTGATGTCTCCACAGAAAGGCGGTGACGGCTGCCATGCTCTTGGTGAATACTCAAGGTGCTGCTGACAGGCCGAATGGGAGGACAGTAAATTGGTAATGGGAACCATTGACCAGAAACCTGAGGAACTTTCTGGGGTTGTACGCGATTGTTATGTGAAAATATGCACCCTTCAAGTCAAGGGTGGCATACTAGTCTGCTGGATCCAGTGAAGGGATGATGGAGGCCAGGGAGACCATGTGGAACCTGAGTTTCCTCACAAACTTATTGAGGTCCTGCAGGTCCAGCATAGGCCTGGCCTTCGGTATTAGGAAATAGTGGGAATAGAAACCCTTACCCCTGTGTTCCAGTGGAACCTCCTCCACCGCCCCTAGTGCTAGGAACAACTGCACCTCCTGAATGAGAAGTTGCTCATGAGAAGGGTCCCTGAAGAGGGATGGGGAAGGGGGGTGGGAGGGTGAGAACTGGATGGAGTATCCTCTCTACCATGCAGAGCACCCAGTGGACCGATGTGATATGGAACCATGCATGGTGGAAAGGGATAATTGGGAGGAAAAAGGTAAGATGGGATAGATCCAGTCTCTGGTCTGGAATGCCATCCTCGATCACACCCTCAAAAGGCCTCTTTAGGGCCAGAGGGCAGTTTGGGCTGGCCAGAGCCTTGATTAGCAGAGGATGTTGCCTCCTCCTGCCACTCCGGTTCCTCCTCCGAGAATTGTCCTGGCGGTTCTGCTGCTGGAACCTTGAGGAGGTTATGGCGAAGTGTCTCCACTGTGTGGCAGGTATGCAAGCCCAAGGATCTGAGAGTGGCTCAGGAATCTTTTAGGCTGTGGAGCCGTTTGTCTGTCTTCTCTGAAAACAGTCTCACCTCAAATGGAAGGTCCTGAATGGTTTGTTGGACCTTATAGGGTAACCCTGAGACTTGCAGTCAGCGCCCTCCTCCACATAGCCACCCCCGCTGTCATCACTCTAGTGGCAGCATCTGCAGCATCTAAAGCTGCCTGCAAGGAGGCCCAGGAGACTAATTTCCTTCTTCCACCAAGATAGTGAACTCCAATTGGGAATCTGAAGGACAAGCTCTGAACTTCACCATTGCTGCACAGGTGTTACAAAAGTACCTGCTCACAATGGCCTGTTGGTTAGCAATATGGAGCTGCAAACCACTAGTCGAGTAGAGTTTTCTACCCACAAGATCTAGGCATTTAGCATCCCTATTCTTTGGGAAGGACCTTGAAATCCTGTCTCCCCACTGGTTAGCTGCATACACCACCAGTGAGTCCGGCAGCGGGTGGGAATACAGATGCTCAAAGCCTCTGGAGGACATGAATACCACCGCTCACTGCATTTGGCAGTGGGTGGCAGGGGGCCTGGTGCCGACATCAGTACCAGGGCCATAGGTGTCTGCATCAAGGTCGACGTCAACAATGGTGCAGGCGTGGGAGATGGGTGCATCGACTCCATGAAGGCTGCTGCCAAAGTCGGAACCGAACATGGTGCCAGAGTCAACGACTGGGCCGGAGGCACAGGGCAGATGCACCATGGAAGGCAGCACGAAAGGGGTGAAGATGTTGCTGAGCATGGGCCCTGGTTCCTTCCTGGCCCTGGTTGAAAAGCCCAGGGGTCCAGAAGGGCCACTGAGGTGGGTTCTGCCACTGTGGAGGCCACGCCTGATGCCCTCTTCTGTCTCTACCCAATCTCACTCTACGACTTCTGCTCCTTCCCGAGCGATAGGAGTCAGACTCAGACTCCAAGGTCTCAGACACTGAAGACTACGGAAGAGCTTGATCCTCGATGCCTGGAATGTTGAGAGCTCAGGGAGTGGGTAAGCTCTCTGTTGGAGCGGGTAGGCACCAATGGACAAGGCAAAGGGGAGCACCTTGACATCATAGCCAGCTTCCCTTTAGAGTGCACTGGAGGATGCAGCATGTCGGTGCTGAGGGTTCTTCCTGGCAGGAGAGAACAGTGCCATCAGGTGGAGGAGGTGCCAAGCATCCTGGTACGCTTCTGCCATGGACAGGAGCTGCAGCTGCTAGGCACCGGTGATCGAGATGGGGCTGACTCGACTGCCACACCTGGGCAGGAGTCAACATGGCCCCAGAAGGAGATGCCGAGGAGGCCCGCCTGAGGTTCGATGTCTCCTGGCTTAGCCAGAGGAGAACGGTCATCTGGCTTTTTCTTCTTTGAGACACCGTGAGTGGGGTGGTGCATACTGTCAGACGGGCTCCTTGAGGAGCCATGGCAGTGCTGAACGTCCCTGGAGGAGTCCTTCCTTAGTGCCGAACTCGCCGACGGCGCTGGGATGCTCCGCGTTGAGGATGACACCATAGGGGTCGGATCTCTCGAGCCCGGGTCAGAGTGGGGGCGTAGGGCTGCCTCCATGAAGATCACCTTGAGCCATTGTTCCCTTCTTTAACTGTTCTCTGACGGAACTTAGGTGCAGATATTACAGCAATCTTCTGATGGGTCTCCCAGGCACCGTAGACACAATGAGTGCGGGTCACTTTTCGGCATGCGCTGGTGCAGGCCACACTTCTTGAAACCTGGGACCATGGCATATTATGGCACTGGGGCCGGAGTGGGGGGGAACCCCAATAAACACCATACTATACTAAACTGTTAACTCAAACAACGCTAAGAACTAACTATATACAATGGAATAGAGAAGAAACTTGCTGAGCAAGAGCTAAGGGAAGTTCCAGCCACTGTCACTGGCGGTAAGAAGGAACTGAAGGGGTGGCGGGTCGGCAGGGCTATATATTAGGAGCCATGAGGGCATGACTCCAGGGGGTGCCCAGGCTGACCCGATGGATGCTGCTAAGGAAAAATCTTCCAGCCAACGTGCACGTGCGCGCACATACCCCTGATTGGAATTGACATGAACAAGCACTCAAAGAAGAACACCAGGGTTCCACTGGGTGTCACGCAGGCAAAGGGTTATATAATAATATTACCTGGCTCCTCTGTAGTGTGTTTCATCAGGAGATCTCCAAACACTTTACAAAGCAGTACAAGATCTTTATATACATTTTGCAGATGGGGAAACGGAGGCACAGGGCAGGGAAGTAACTTTCCCAGGGTCATCCAGGAAGCCAGTGGCCAAGCCAGGAATAGAACCCACGGTCAATAAATATATTGTGCATGGTCAATTAGCCTCCCATCACCCCAGCTATTAACAAGGGCCAACTGTCAGCTGGACACAGTGCAACAAGATAGTGGCTCCTTCTATGTATATAACTCCACACACCTCCACAGGGTGTGGTGCTCTGTCCCTCTAGTGGAACCAAGACCACTTAGAGAGAGATTAATGAGTGTGCTACAGCCTTAGCCCTGTGGCTTTTAGCTCATACAAGAGAGGCTCATGCATTTAGCTCCAGAGGTCCCAAAAGTTTGATCCTGCCCACCGACGACCAGTGTCTATCGGTATTACAAGGCGGGGGCTTGTCCAGGACTCGAACACAGGGCTTCTTGCTAAATGTATGAGCCTCTATTGCATAACCTAAAAGCCCTGTGTCCCTTAGCTAAGGCTGTAGCAGACACGTTAATCTCTCTTTCTAAGTGGGCTCGTGTCACTGAAGGGACAGGCACCACACCCAGAAGGTGTGTAGGTTACATATATAGAGACATCTATGCCACACACAGTACACTGTTAGGGATAGAACACATGGCCTCTGACTCCAGAAATATAGACCACTCCCACCCGAGCTTGTAGCATCCATTTAAATAGAGAAAATACAAGACTCAGTAATAAGGAATGTAAAGGGGCTTCTCTTCTGAGGCTGCTGGACACAGACAGACCCTATAGTTCCTAGCAGCCCCCATACTCCAGGGAAGGGAGGGATATCTGAGGACACTCCATAGTGATCTTTATTTAGCTGTCACTACCAGAAGGGATTTTATCCTCTCCAGTGCCTTGTATAAGCAGTTTAAAAAAAATCCAAAAATAATGTTTACAGTTCTACTCAGAGATGGATAAAACCCAAATTGATTCAGATTAGTCATGATACACCATGGCTTTGTCATATGGACTCAGACCATTGGTCGTACACGCCTGGTAGCCTGTCTCCAGACCAATGGCCAAAAACCAAACAAATGCCAGAATGAGTCCAGATGCGTGTGAGTTTCTGCCGATGGGAAGAGAAGGCCCATTCACTCCCGGGACAACTTGGTTGTCTTAAAGAGAAGCATGTGCTCACACCCATTACCTTGGCAGGATGCAGCCTCTAGTGAGAAGATTCAGTCATGCTCCTGTGCTGGTCTCTGCCTTAGGTTAACAATGGCAATGACCTGATAGGTCACTGTTGCTCATCTCCCAGGCAATGCAGGACTGTTCTACTGGGCATTCTCCAGGGCTTTCTACAATGACTCAAGTGATCGGAATCCCATCCCTTCCGATGGGAGACCGCCCACAAAACACAGTTTGGAAGGATACCTGGGACTATAAGGATCACATACCTCACTTGGGTAGATCCATATCCTCCTCCATAGTAGTTCTGCTGCTTTCTTCAGCCATCTGACTATGGGACCAGTCAACTCCATACTTCTTCATTTTCTGTGCAAGGCCAGGCAAGGGCGTACGAGGTGCCTCACAATGTTGAAGG
Source organism: Mauremys reevesii (assembly GCF_016161935.1). Taxonomy (NCBI): domain Eukaryota; kingdom Metazoa; phylum Chordata; order Testudines; family Geoemydidae; genus Mauremys; species Mauremys reevesii. The sequence goes on along the minus strand of NW_024100783.1, from coordinate 704 downwards.
TGCGGGGTGTTTGGCCTCTCTTCCCAGCGATTTCACATCTAGGCAAGCATCAAAACAGGTTAGTTGAGCAGAGCTAAAGGACTCTTCCCAAGCGACATCCACTCATTCTGATCAAACCTGACTGGACCATACCATCACCTGACTCTTCCCCAACTTTCTTCCGCATGGAGGGATCAGTAAGTTGAACTGATTGTTGCCCTTTCGGGACGCAGCTACCTGAATTATGTGGAGCCCTTGGAGGATTTGTTTCAATTAGGGATGAGGAATTGGTGATAGGCCTCAGGTATTTTCTCTGTGTGTAAACTGGATTGCTTACAAAAATGCACAGAAAGTCCCACTTCCTCTGAGCATAAGAGTAGAAAACCCAACAGCACGCAAACTTCTTTGCTGAGAAATCCTCAAGTCTGCCCTCTGAAGTGAGTTCTCGAGGCCTAACAAGCAATGTCTCTCTGCTTGTTTCCATAACACTTCTCCAGGCTTTCAGCTGGTTTCTCGCTCCTCTAACGCACAGGGTGCAAAAACCAAATATACTAGCTCCATGTTTGCAATTAGGGAAACTCTCTACGCACATGCCTTAGCTCTGACTCCACTGTGCTCGGCAGTCCCCAGATTGTTTTTTAGCTGTATCTACTATAGAAAGAGTCTTGATTGTTCTTCCACTGAGTCTGAAAGATCAAATTTTAATCCTTTCTAAAAATAGGAAC